>NC_141019.1:10476265-10513765 GCF_052327205.1 Somniosus microcephalus
CCCCGATGCTCCTCCCCCAGCCCCGATGCTCCTCCCCCACCCCCGATGCTCCTCCCCCTCCCCCGATGCTCCTCCCCCAGCTCCGATGCTCCTCTCCCAGCCCCGATGCTCCTCTCCCAGCCCCGATGCTCCTCCCCCAGCCCCGATGCTCCTCCCCCAGCCCCGATGCTCCTCCCCCAGCCCCGATGCTCCTCTCCCAGCCCCGATGCTCCTCTCCCAGCCCCGATGCTCCTCCCCCACCCCCGATGCTCCTCCCCCTCCCCCGATGCTCCTCCCCCAGCCCCGATGCTCCTCCCCCACCCCCGATGCTCCTCTCCCTCCCCCGATGCTCCTCCCCCAGCCCCGATGCTCCTCTCCCAGCCCCGATGCTCCTCTCCCTCCCCGATGCTCCTCCACCCACCCCGATGCTCCTCCCCCACCCCCGATGCTCCTCTCCCTCCCCCGATGCTCCTCCCCCAGCCCCGATGCTCCTCCCCCAGCCCCGATGCTCCTCCCCCAGCCCCGATGCTCCTCCCCCACCCCCGATGCTCCTCCCCCACCCCCGATGCTCCTCTCCCACCCCCGATGCTCCTCTCCCACCCCCGATGCTCCTCCCCCTCCCCCGATGCTCCTCCCCCTCCCCCGATGCTCCTCTCCCAGCCCCGATGCTCCTCCCCCACCCCCGATGCTCCTCTCCCAGCCCCGATGCTCCTCTCCCACCCCCGATGCTCCTCTCCCACCCCCGATGCTCCTCTCCCACCCCCGATGCTCCTCTCCCACCCCCGATGCTCCTCTCCCTCCCCCGATGCTCCTCCCCCACCCCCGATGCTCCTCTCCCTCCCCCGATGCTCCTCCCCCTCCCCCGATGCTCCTCTCCCAGCCCCGATGCTCCTCCCCCTCCCCCGATGCTCCTCCCCCACCCCCGATGCTCCTCTCCCAGCCCCGATGCCCCTCCCCCGATGATCCTCTTCCTCCCCCGATGCTCCTCCCCCACCCCCGATGCTCCTCTCCCACCCCGATGCTCCTCCCCCACCCCCGATGCTCCTCCTCCACCCCCGATGCTCCTCTCCCTCCCCCGATGCTCCTCCCCCAGCCCCGATGCTCCTCCCCCAGCCCCGATGCTCCTCTCCCACCCCCGATGCTCCTCTCCCACCCCCGATGCTCCTCCCCCACCCCCGATGCTCCTCCCCCAGCCCCGATGCTCCTCCCCCAGCCCCGATGCTCCTCCCCCAGCCCCGATGCTCCTCCCCCTCCCCCGATGCTCCTCCCCCAGCCCCGATGCTCCTCCCCCACCCCCGATGCTCCTCTCCCTCCCCCGATGCTCCTCCCCCAGCCCCGATGCTCCTCTCCCAGCCCCGATGCTCCTCCCCCAGCCCCGATGCTCCTCCCCCAGCCCCGATGCTCCTCTCCCAGCCCCGATGCTCCTCTCCCAGCCCCGATGCTCCTCCCCCACCCCCGATGCTCCTCTCCCTCCCCCGATGCTCCTCCCCCAGCCCCGATGCTCCTCCCCCACCCCCGATGCTCCTCTCCCTCCCCCGATGCTCCTCCCCCAGCCCCGATGCTCCTCTCCCAGCCCCGATGCTCCTCTCCCTCCCCCGATGCTCCTCCACCCACCCCGATGCTCCTCCCCCACCCCCGATGCTCCTCTCCCTCCCCCGATGCTCCTCCCCCAGCCCCGATGCTCCTCCCCCAGCCCCGATGCTCCTCCCCCAGCCCCGATGCTCCTCCCCCAGCCCCGATGCTCCTCTCCCACCCCCGATGCTCCTCCCCCAGCCCCGATGCTCCTCCCCCTCACCCGATGCTCCGCCCCCACCCCCGATGCTCCTCCCCCACCCCCGATGCTCCTCCCCCTCCCCCGATGCTCCTCTCCCACCCCCGATGCTCCTCCCCCTCCCCCGATGCTCCTCCCCCACCCCCGATGCTCCTCCCCCTCCCCCGATGCTCCCCCCCAAGACCCGATGCTCCTCTCCCACCCCCGATGCTCCTCCCCCACCCCCGATGCTCCTCCCCCACCCCCGATGCTCCTCCCCCACCCCCGATGCTCCTCTCCCACCCCCGATGCTCCTCTCCCACCCCCGATGCTCCTCTCCCTCCCCCGATGCCCCTCCCCCACCCCCGATGCTCCTCCCCCACCCCCGATGCTCCTCTCCCTCCCCCGATGCTCCTCCCCCACCCCCGATGCTCCTCCCCCACCTCCGATGCTCCTCCCCCACCCCCGATGCTCCTCTCCCACCCCCGATGCTCCTCCCCCACCCCCGATGCTCCTCCCCCAGCCCCGATGCTCCTCTCCAAGCCCCGATGCTCCTCTCCCACCCCCGATGCTCCTTTCCAAGCCCCGATGCTCCTCCCCCAGCCCCGATGCTCCTCCACCCACCCCCGATGCTCCTCCCCCTCCCCCGATGCTCCTCCCACTCCCCCGATGCTCCTCCCCCAGCCCCGAAGCTCCTCTCCCAGCCCCGATGCTCCTCTCCCAGCCCCGATGCTCCTCCCCCACCCCCGACGCTCCTCCCCCAGCCCCGACGCTCCTCTCCAAGCCCCGACGCTCCTCCCCCAGCCCCGACGCTCCTCCCCCAGCCCCGACGCTCCTCTCCCACCCCCGATGCTCCTCTCCCACCCCCGATGCTCCTCCCCCACCCCCGATGCTCCTCCCCCAGCCCCGATGCTCCTCCCCCAGCCCCGATGCTCCTCCCCCAGCCCCGATGCTCCTCCCCCTCCCCCGATGCTCCTCCCCCAGCCCCGATGCTCCTCCCCCACCCCCGATGCTCCTCTCCCTCCCCCGATGCTCCTCCCCCAGCCCCGATGCTCCTCTCCCAGCCCCGATGCTCCTCCCCCAGCCCCGATGCTCCTCCCCCAGCCCCGATGCTCCTCTCCCAGCCCCGATGCTCCTCTCCCAGCCCCGATGCTCCTCCCCCACCCCCGATGCTCCTCTCCCTCCCCCGATGCTCCTCCCCCAGCCCCGATGCTCCTCCCCCACCCCCGATGCTCCTCTCCCTCCCCCGATGCTCCTCCCCCAGCCCCGATGCTCCTCTCCCAGCCCCGATGCTCCTCTCCCTCCCCCGATGCTCCTCCACCCACCCCGATGCTCCTCCCCCACCCCCGATGCTCCTCTCCCTCCCCCGATGCTCCTCCCCCAGCCCCGATGCTCCTCCCCCAGCCCCGATGCTCCTCCCCCAGCCCCGATGCTCCTCTCCCACCCCCGATGCTCCTCCCCCAGCCCCGATGCTCCTCCCCCTCACCCGATGCTCCGCCCCCACCCCCGATGCTCCTCCCCCACCCCCGATGCTCCTCCCCCTCCCCCGATGCTCCTCTCCCACCCCCGATGCTCCTCCCCCTCCCCCGATGCTCCTCCCCCACCCCCGATGCTCCTCCCCCTCCCCCGATGCTCCCCCCCAAGACCCGATGCTCCTCTCCCACCCCCGATGCTCCTCCCCCACCCCCGATGCTCCTCCCCCACCCCCGATGCTCCTCCCCCACCCCCGATGCTCCTCTCCCACCCCCGATGCTCCTCTCCCACCCCCGATGCTCCTCTCCCTCCCCCGATGCCCCTCCCCCACCCCCGATGCTCCTCCCCCACCCCCGATGCTCCTCTCCCTCCCCCGATGCTCCTCCCCCACCCCCGATGCTCCTCCCCCTCCCCCGATGCTCCTCCCCCACCTCCGATGCTCCTCCCCCCACCCCCGATGCTCCTCTCCCACCCCCGATGCTCCTCCCCCAGCCCCGATGCTCCTCTCCAAGCCCCGATGCTCCTCTCCCACCCCCGATGCTCCTCTCCAAGCCCCGATGCTCCTCCCCCAGCCCCGATGCTCCTCCACCCACCCCCGATGCTCCTCCCCCTCCCCCGATGCTCCTCCCACTCCCCCGATGCTCCTCCCCCAGCCCCGAAGCTCCTCTCCCAGCCCCGATGCTCCTCTCCCAGCCCCGATGCTCCTCCCCCACCCCCGACGCTCCTCCCCCAGCCCCGACGCTCCTCTCCAAGCCCCGACGCTCCTCCCCCAGCCCCGACGCTCCTCCCCCAGCCCCGACGCTCCTCTCCAAGCCCCGACGCTCCTCCCCCAGCCCCGACGCTCCTCCCCCAGCCCCGACGCTCCTCTCCCAGCCCCGACGCTCCTCCCCCACCCCCGATGCTCCTCCCCCACCCCCGATGCTCCTCCCCCACCCCCGATGCTCCTCCCACCCCCGATGCTCCTCCCCCACCCCCGATGCTCCTCTCCCACCCCCGATGCTCCTCTCCCAGCCCCGATGCTCCTCCCCCTCCCCCGATGCTCCTCTCCCACCCCGATGCTCCTCCCCCTCCCCCGATGCTCCTCCCCCACCCCCGATGCTCCTCCCCCACCCCTGATGCTCCTCCTCCACCCGATGCTCCTCCCCCTCCCCCGATGCTCCTCTCCCACCCCGATGCTCCTCCCCCACCCCCGATGCTCCTCCCCCACCCCCGATGCTCCTCTCCCTCCCCCACCCCCGATGCTCCTCTCCCTCCCCCGATGCTCCTCCCCCAGCCCCGATGCTCCTCCCCCTGCCCCGATGCTCCTCCCCCAGCCCCGATGCTCCTCCCCCAGCCCCGATGCTCCTCCCCCAGCCCCGATGCTCCTCCCCCAGCCCCGATGCTCCACTCCAAGCCCCGATGCTCCTCTCCCACCCCCGATGCTCCCCTCCCTCCCCCGATGCTCCTCCCCCACCCCCGATGCTCCTCCCCCAGCCCCGATGCTCCTCCCCCAGCCCTGATGCTCCTCCCCCTCCCCCGATGCTCCTCCCCCTCCCCCGATGCTCCTCCCCCAGCCCCGATGCTCCTCCCCCACCCCCGATGCTCCTCTCCCTCCCCCGATGCTCCTCCCCCAGCCCCGATGCTCCTCCCCCACCCCCGATGCTCCTCCCCCACCCCCGATGCTCCTCTCCCAGCGCCGATGCTCCTCTCCCAGCGCCGATGCTCCTCCCCCAGCCCCGATGCTCCTCCCCCAGCCCCGATGCACCTCTCCCAGCCCCGATGCTCCTCCCCCTCCCCCGATGCTCCTCTCCCACCCCCGATGCTCCTCCCCCAGCCCCGATGCTCCTCTCCCAGCCCCGATGCTCCTCCCCCAGCCCCGATGCTCCTCTCCCAGCCCCGATGCTCCTCCCCCAGCCCCGATGCTCCTCTCCCTCCCCCGATGCTCCTCCCCCACCCCCGATGCTCCTCCCCCACCCCCGATGCTCCTCTCCCAGCCCCGATGCTCCTCCCCCACCCCCGATGCTCCTCTCCCACCCCCGATGCTCCTCCCCCTCCCCCGATGCTCCTCTCCCTCCCCCGATGCTCCTCCCCCACCCCCGATGATCCTCTCCCTCCCCCGATGCTCCTCCCCCACCCCCGATGCTCCTCCCCCTCCCCCGATGCTCCTCTCCCACCCCGATGCTCCTCCCCCACCCCCGATGCTCCTCCCCCACCCCCGATGCTCCTCTCCCTCCCCCGATGCTCCTCCCCCAGCCCCGATGCTCCTCTCCCACCCCCGATGCTCCTCCCCCACCCCCGATGCTCCTCCCCCAGCCCCGATGCTCCTCTCCAAGCCCCGATGCTCCTCTCCCACCCCCGATGCTCCTCTCCCACCCCCGATGCTCCTCTCCCACCCCCGATGCTCCTCCCCCAGCCCCGATGCTCCTCCCCCACCCCCGATGCTCCTCCCCCTCCCCCGATGCTCCTCCCCCAGCCCCGATGCTCCTCCCCCACCCCCGATGCTCCTCTCCCTCCCCCGATGCTCCTCCCCCAGCTCCGATGCTCCTCTCCCAGCCCCGATGCTCCTCTCCCAGCCCCGATGCTCCTCCCCCAGCCCCGATGCTCCTCCCCCAGCCCCGATGCTGCTCCCCCAGCCCCGATGCTCCTCTCCCAGCCCCGATGCTCCTCTCCCAGCCCCGATGCTCCTCCCCCACCCCCGATGCTCCTCTCCCTCCCCCGATGCTCCTCCCCCAGCCCCGATGCTCCTCTCCCAGCCCCGATGCTCCTCTCCCTCCCCCGATGCTCCTCTCCCTCCCCCGATGCTCCTCCACCCACCCCGATGCTCCTCCCCCACCCCCGATGCTCCTCTCCCTCCCCCGATGCTCCTCCCCCAGCCCCGATGCTCCTCCCCCAGCCCCGATGCTCCTCCCCCAGCCCCGATGCTCCTCTCCCACCCCCGATGCTCCTCCCCCACCCCCGATGCTCCTCTCCCACCCCCGATGCTCCTCCCCCTCCCCCGATGCTCCTCTCCCTCCCCCGATGCTCCTCTCCCACCCCCGATGCTCCTCTCCCTCCCCCGATGCTCCTCCCCCATCCCCGATGCTCCTCTCCCTCCCCGATGCTCCTCCCCCTCCCCCGATGCTCCTCCCCCTCCCCCGATGCTCCTCTCCCAGCCCCGATGCTCCTCCCCCTCCCCCGATGCTCCTCCCCCACCCCCGATGCTCCTCTCCCAGCCCCGATGCTCCTCCCCCTCCCCCGATGATCCTCTCCCTCCCCCGATGCTCCTCCCCCACCCCCGATGCTCCTCCCCCTCCCCCGATGCTCCTCTCCCAGCCCCGATGCTCCTCCCCCACCCCCGATGCTCCTCTCCCAGCCCCGATGCTCCTCTCCCACCCCCGATGCTCCTCTCCCACCCCCGATGCTCCTCTCCCTCCCCCGATGCTCCTCCCCCACCCCCGATGCTCCTCCCCCTCCCCCGATGCTCCTCTCCCAGCCCCGATGCTCCTCCCCCTCCCCCGATGCTCCTCCCCCACCCCCGATGCTCCTCTCCCAGCCCCGATGCCCCTCCCCCGATGATCCTCTTCCTCCCCCGATGCTCCTCCCCCACCCCCGATGCTCCTCCCCCTCCCCCGATGCTCCTCTCCCACCCCGATGCTCCTCCCCCACCCCCGATGCTCCTCCTCCACCCCCGATGCTCCTCTCCCTCCCCCGATGCTCCTCCCCCAGCCCCGATGCTCCTCCCCCAGCCCCGATGCTCCTCTCCCACCCCCGATGCTCCTCCCCCAGCCCCGATGCTCCTCCCCCAGCCCCGATGCTCCTCCCCCAGCCCCGATGCTCCTCCCCCAGCCCCGATGCTCCTCCCCCAGCCCCGATGCTCCTCCCCCACCCCCGATGCTCCTCTCCCTCCCCCGATGCTCCTCCCCCAGCCCCGATGCTCCTCTCCCAGCCCCGATGCTCCTCTCCCAGCCCCGATGCTCCTCCCCCAGCCCCGATGCTCCTCTCCCAGCCCCGATGCTCCTCTCCCAGCCCCGATGCTCCTCCCCCACCCCCGATGCTCCTCTCCCTCCCCCGATGCTCCTCCCCCAGCCCCGATGCTCCTCTCCCTCCCCCGATGCTCCTCCCCCAGCCCCGATGCTCCTCTCCCAGCCCCGATGCTCCTCTCCCTCCCCCGATGCTCCTCCACCCACCCCGATGCTCCTCCCCCACCCCCGATGCTCCTCTCCCTCCCCCGATGCTCCTCCCCCAGCCCCGATGCTCCTCCCCCAGCCCCGATGCTCCTCCCCCAGCCCCGATGCTCCTCCCCCAGCCCCGATGCTCCTCTCCCACCCCCGATGCTCCTCCCCCACCCCCGATGCTCCTCTCCCACCCCCGATGCTCCTCCCCCAGCCCCGATGCTCCTCCACCCACCCCCGATGCTCCTCTCCAAGCCCCGATGCTCCTCCCCCAGCCCCGATGCTCCTCCACCCACCCCCGATGCTCCTCTCCAAGCCCCGATGCTCCTCCCCCACCCCCGATGCTCCTCTCCCACCCCCGATGCTCCTCCCCCACCCCCGATGCTCCTCCCCCTCCCCCGATGCTCCTCCCCCACCCCCGATGCTCCTCTCCCTCCCCCGATGCTCCTCCCCCAGCCCCGATGCTCCTCTCCCAGCCCCGATGCTCCTCTCCCTCCCCCGATGCTCCTCCACCCACCCCGATGCTCCTCTCCCAGCCCCGATGCTCCTCCCCCACCCCCGATGCTCCTCTCCCTCCCCCGATGCTCCTCCCCCAGCCCCGATGCTCCTCCCCCAGCCCCGATGCTCCTCCCCCAAGCCCCGATGCTCCTCCCCCAGCCCCGATGCTCCTCCCCCACCCCCGATGCTCCTCCCCCACCCCCGATGCTCCTCTCCCACCCCCGATGCTCCTCCCCCAGCCCCGATGCTCCTCCACCCACCCCCGATGCTCCTCTCCAAGCCCCGATGCTCCTCCCCCAGCCCCGATGCTCCTCCACCCACCCCCGATGCTCCTCTCCAAGCCCCGATGCTCCTCCCCCACCCCCGATGCTCCTCTCCCACCCCCGATGCTCCTCTCCCACCCCCGATGCTCCTCCCCCACCCCCGATGCTCCTCCCCCTCCCCCGATGCTCCTCTCCCAGCCCCGATGCTCCTCCCCCTCCCCGATGCTCCTCTCCCACCCCCGATGCTCCTCCCCCTCCCCCGATGCTCCTCTCCCTCCCCCGATGCTCCTCCCCCACCCCGATGCTCCTCTCCCTCCCCCGATGCTCCTCCCCCACCCCCGATGCTCCTCCCCCACCCCCGATGCTCCTCTCCCAGCCCCGATGCTCCTCCCCCACCCCCGATGCTCCTCTCCCACCCCCGATGCTCCTCCCCCTCCCCCGATGCTCCTCTCCCTCCCCCGATGCTCCTCTCCCACCCCCGATGCTCCTCTCCCTCCCCCGATGCTCCTCCCCCACCCCCGATGCTCCTCTCCCAGCCCCGATGCTCCTCCCCCTCCCCCGATGCTCCTCTCCCTCCCCCGATGCTCCTCTCCAAGCCCCGATGCTCCTCCCCCACCCCCGATGCTCCTCCCCCAGCCCCGATGCTCCTCCCCCACCCCCGATGCTCCTCCCCCTCCCCCGATGCTCCTCCCCCAGCCCCGATGCTCCTCCCCCACCCCCGATGCTCCTCTCCCTCCCCCGATGCTCCTCCCCCAGCTCCGATGCTCCTCTCCCAGCCCCGATGCTCCTCTCCCAGCCCCGATGCTCCTCCCCCAGCCCCGATGCTCCTCCCCCAGCCCCGATGCTCCTCCCCCAGCCCCGATGCTCCTCTCCCAGCCCCGATGCTCCTCTCCCAGCCCCGATGCTCCTCCCCCACCCCCGATGCTCCTCTCCCTCCCCCGATGCTCCTCCCCCAGCCCCGATGCTCCTCTCCCAGCCCCGATGCTCCTCTCCCTCCCCCGATGCTCCTCTCCCTCCCCCGATGCTCCTCCACCCACCCCGATGCTCCTCCCCCACCCCCGATGCTCCTCTCCCTCCCCCGATGCTCCTCCCCCAGCCCCGATGCTCCTCCCCCAGTCCCGATGCTCCTCCCCCAGCCCCGATGCTCCTCTCCCACCCCCGATGCTCCTCCCCCACCCCCGATGCTCCTCTCCCACCCCCGATGCTCCTCCCCCTCCCCCGATGCTCCTCTCCCTCCCCCGATGCTCCTCTCCCACCCCCGATGCTCCTCTCCCTCCCCCGATGCTCCTCCCCCATCCCCGATGCTCCTCTCCCTCCCCGATGCTCCTCCCCCTCCCCCGATGCTCCTCCCCCTCCCCCGATGCTCCTCTCCCAGCCCCGATGCTCCTCCCCCTCCCCCGATGCTCCTCCCCCACCCCCGATGCTCCTCTCCCAGCCCCGATGCTCCTCCCCCTCCCCCGATGATCCTCTCCCTCCCCCGATGCTCCTCCCCCACCCCCGATGCTCCTCCCCCTCCCCCGATGCTCCTCTCCCAGCCCCGATGCTCCTCCCCCACCCCCGATGCTCCTCTCCCAGCCCCGATGCTCCTCTCCCACCCCCGATGCTCCTCTCCCACCCCCGATGCTCCTCTCCCTCCCCCGATGCTCCTCCCCCACCCCCGATGCTCCTCTCCCTCCCCCGATGCTCCTCCCCCTCCCCCGATGCTCCTCTCCCAGCCCCGATGCTCCTCCCCCTCCCCCGATGCTCCTCCCCCACCCCCGATGCTCCTCTCCCAGCCCCGATGCCCCTCCCCCGATGATCCTCTTCCTCCCCCGATGCTCCTCCCCCACCCCCGATGCTCCTCCCCCTCCCCCGATGCTCCTCTCCCACCCCGATGCTCCTCCCCCACCCCCGATGCTCCTCCTCCACCCCCGATGCTCCTCTCCCTCCCCCGATGCTCCTCCCCCAGCCCCGATGCTCCTCCCCCAGCCCCGATGCTCCTCTCCCACCCCCGATGCTCCTCCCCCAGCCCCGATGCTCCTCCCCCAGCCCCGATGCTCCTCCCCCAGCCCCGATGCTCCTCCCCAGCCCCGATGCTCCTCCCCCACCCCCGATGCTCCTCTCCCTCCCCCGATGCTCCTCCCCCAGCCCCGATGCTCCTCTCCCAGCCCCGATGCTCCTCTCCCAGCCCCGATGCTCCTCCCCCAGCCCCGATGCTCCTCTCCCAGCCCCGATGCTCCTCTCCCAGCCCCGATGCTCCTCCCCCACCCCCGATGCTCCTCTCCCTCCCCCGATGCTCCTCCCCCAGCCCCGATGCTCCTCCCCCACCCCCGATGCTCCTCTCCCTCCCCCGATGCTCCTCCCCCAGCCCCGATGCTCCTCTCCCAGCCCCGATGCTCCTCTCCCTCCCCCGATGCTCCTCCACCCACCCCGATGCTCCTCCCCCACCCCCGATGCTCCTCTCCCTCCCCCGATGCTCCTCCCCCAGCCCCGATGCTCCTCCCCCAGCCCCGATGCTCCTCCCCCAGCCCCGATGCTCCTCCCCCAGCCCCGATGCTCCTCTCCCACCCCCGATGCTCCTCCCCCACCCCCGATGCTCCTCTCCCACCCCCGATGCTCCTCCCCCAGCCCCGATGCTCCTCCACCCACCCCCGATGCTCCTCTCCAAGCCCCGATGCTCCTCCCCCAGCCCCGATGCTCCTCCACCCACCCCCGATGCTCCTCTCCAAGCCCCGATGCTCCTCCCCCACCCCCGATGCTCCTCTCCCACCCCCGATGCTCCTCCCCCACCCCCGATGCTCCTCCCCCACCCCCGATGCTCCTCCCCCTCCCCCGATGCTCCTCCCCCACCCCCGATGCTCCTCTCCCTCCCCCGATGCTCCTCCCCCAGCCCCGATGCTCCTCTCCCAGCCCCGATGCTCCTCTCCCTCCCCCGATGCTCCTCCACCCACCCCGATGCTCCTCTCCCAGCCCCGATGCTCCTCCCCCACCCCCGATGCTCCTCTCCCTCCCCCGATGCTCCTCCCCCAGCCCCGATGCTCCTCCCCCAGCCCCGATGCTCCTCCCCCAAGCCCCGATGCTCCTCCCCCAGCCCCGATGCTCCTCCCCCACCCCCGATGCTCCTCCCCCACCCCCGATGCTCCTCTCCCAGCCCCGATGCTCCTCCACCCACCCCCGATGCTCCTCTCCAAGCCCCGATGCTCCTCCCCCAGCCCCGATGCTCCTCCACCCACCCCCGATGCTCCTCTCCAAGCCCCGATGCTCCTCCCCCACCCCCGATGCTCCTCTCCCACCCCCGATGCTCCTCTCCCACCCCCGATGCTCCTCCCCCACCCCCGATGCTCCTCCCCCTCCCCCGATGCTCCTCTCCCAGCCCCGATGCTCCTCCCCCTCCCCGATGCTCCTCTCCCACCCCCGATGCTCCTCCCCCTCCCCCGATGCTCCTCTCCCTCCCCCGATGCTCCTCCCCCACCCCGATGCTCCTCTCCCTCCCCCGATGCTCCTCCCCCACCCCCGATGCTCCTCCCCCACCCCCGATGCTCCTCCCCCACCCCCGATGCTCCTCTCCCAGCCCCGATGCTCCTCCCCCACCCCCGATGCTCCTCTCCCACCCCCGATGCTCCTCCCCCTCCCCCGATGCTCCTCTCCCTCCCCCGATGCTCCTCTCCCACCCCCGATGCTCCTCTCCCTCCCCCGATGCTCCTCCCCCACCCCCGATGCTCCTCTCCCAGCCCCGATGCTCCTCCCCCTCCCCCGATGCTCCTCTCCCTCCCCCGATGCTCCTCTCCAAGCCCCGATGCTCCTCCCCCACCCCGATGCTCCTCCCCCACCCCCGATGCTCCTCCCCCACCCCCGATGTTCCTCCCCCTCCCCCGATGCTCCTCCCCCACCCCCGATGCTCCTCTCCCTCCCCCGATGCTCCTCCCCCACCCCCGATGCTCCTCCCCCACCCCCGATGCTCCTCCCCCACCCCCGATGCTCCTCCCCCACCCCCGATGCTCCTCCCCCACCCCCGATGCTCCTCTCCCACCCCCGATGCTCCTCCACCCACCCCCGATGCTCCTCCACCCACCCCCGATGCTCCTCCACCCACCCCCGATGCTCCTCCCCAGCCCCGATGCTCCTCCCCCACCCCCGATGCTCCTCTCCCACCCCCGATGCTCCTCCACCCACCCCCGATGCTCCTCCACCCACCCCCGATGCTCCTCCACCACCCCGATGCTCCTCTCCCACCCCCGATGCTCCTCCACCCACCCCCGATGCTCCTCTCCCACCCCCGATGCTCCTCCACCCACCCCCTCCCCCAAACGATCATCCTCTGACCCCCGACCACCCCCCAGCCCCCACAAGATCCCTCCCTCCTCTCTGTAGTCTCGTGACGCAGCCCTGCCCATCTGTAGCTAGCCAGCTTCTCGATCTGGCTGGCTGTGGGTGGGAAACAGCTTTGAAAGGCAAATCTCGTCCTGCCGTTAAATTCGGCAGGGCCTATGGGAAACCCGTGCTCCCGACCGCTTTCTAGCCCCCCCCCCACCCCACCTCCAGTTTAAAATTCCGGCCAAGATCTCTGCCTAACTTTCTGACACTGGACCATTCACAAATGACATCACACTTTCCGGACACATCCATGTACTCACCTTGCAAAACTCCACTACCTTTTAAACTGAATGTCTCTGGGAAAGCAGTGTTCAAACATGTAAGCCATTATATTGATGGTTTGGTGTAAAGGTGCTCATGATTAAGGATCGCTGTGATGCACTCTGCTATCAGCTCGTAATGAGTGTGCGCTTCCTGCCCGCCATATTATGGCTTAGGAGCCATTTAGTGCCCAAAAAATAGATGTGTAGTCGAATTTCGAGGCCTTACATTGCAGCAAACAATTAGTCAGTGGAATGTATACTGATGTGCAGGCAGACAGCCTGCTCCAAGTGCCTGTATGTTTTTGAACGTTCAGGGGAAAGCTGCTACGACTGAGACCCACCCACAATACAGAACACTGAAGTGTTCCTGGTTCTCGCCCTACCAGCTGTGGAGTCTGCACTGGGTCAAGAGCAGCAGCAGGCAGAGTGTGAACCAATGGCCACAACAGAGGATGGCATGGATTACAATTGGCCTGCTGGTCATCTAATGAGTACCCCTGATAGAGGAATTACCCAACCCCTGATAGAGACCAGCTCTCTCAGTTTAGGAACTGCGAAATAAAAAAAATCAAATGATAAATGTAAAAAGGAGAATGTCCCCCTGTCTCTTTGCTATTTTAGGCTTTCACTATTTCAGTGACTCAGTACTTGCACAGTCAATCATCCACTGCATCCTACCCCATTTCTTCAGCAAAGCTGGACATAGAAACATAGAAGATAGGAGCAGGAGTAGGCCATTCGGCCCCTCGAGCCTGCTCTGCCATTCAATGAGATCATGGCTGATCATCCAAATTCAGTACCCTGTCCCTGCCTTCTCCCCATATCCCTTGATCCCTTTAGCCTTAAGAAATATATCCAACTCTTTCTTGAATATATTTAATGAATTGGCCTCAACTGTCTTCTGTGGTAGAGAATTCCACAGGTTCACCACTCTCTGGGTGAAGAAATTCCTCCTCATCTCTGTCCTAAATGGCTTACCCCTTATCTTTAGACTGTGACCCCCTGGTTCTGGACTCCCCCGCCATCGGGAACATCCTTCCTGCATCTAGTCTGTCTAGTCCTGTTAGAATTTTATAAGTTTCAATGAAATCCCCTCTCATTCTTCTAAACTCCAGCGAGTATAAGCCCAATTGACCCAATCTTTCCTCATACGTCATTCCTGCCATCCCAGGCATCAGTCTGGTGAATCTTCGCTGCACTCCCTCCATGGCAAGAACATTCTTCCTCAGATAAGGACTCAATGACAAGTGCCATTGTTGGTACGACCTTCTAAAATAGCGACTCTCACTCACAGAGAAATCACAGAAACCCCACAGTGCAGATAGAGGCCATTTCGGCCCATCGAGCCTGCACCGACACATATCCCACCCGATCCCCGTAACCCCTACACCAACACATATCCCACCCTTATCCCCGTAACCCCACGTATTTTAATCCCCCTAACACTAAGGGTCAATTTATCATAGCCAATCATCCTAACCCGCACATCTTTGGACTGTGGGAGGAAACCGGAGCACCCGGAGGAAACCCACGCAAACACGGGGCAGCACGGTGGCATAGTGGTTAGCACTGTTGCCTCACAGCGCCAGGGACCCGGGTTCGAATCCGGCCTCGGGCGACTGTCTGTGTGGAGTTTGCACATTCTCCCCGTGTTTGCGTGGGTTTACTCCGGGTGCTCCGGTTTCCTCCCACAGTCCAAAGATGTGCAGGTTAGGTTGATTGGCTATGATAAATTGACCCTTAGTGTTAGGGGGATTAAATACGTGGGGTTACGGGGATAGGGTGGGATATGTGTTGGTGTAGGGGTTACGGGGATCGGGTGGGATATGTGTCGGTGCAGGCTCGATGGGCCGAAATGGCCTCTATCTGCACTGTGGGGTTTCTGTGATTCTGTGATTCTGTGAATGTGCAAACTCCACACAGGCAGTCACCCGAGGCCGGATTCGAACCCGGGTCCCTGGCGCTGTGAGGCAACAGTGCTAACCACTATGCCACCGTGCTGCCCATTCAAAGAAATGTTTAAAAGCAAAAAAAAAACTGATGAAAGGCAACCGCTCCTTGCAGAACTAACAGCAGAGGTGACACAGAGTGCACAGGAACGATGCATGAACAGCACTCTTACCTTGCCTGCAGTCTCCAGATTATCATCCTCTTGTTCATCTGGAAGAGAAAACAGAGATCAGTACTGCTTGTCTGGCTGGAATCCCTACAGCCTGTAGTATAAATGGTTTTAATAGCACCCTGTAATTCCAGAGTATTAACCAGCTTCTTTCCCGTTTCTGTCAAATAAGGGTCGAGAACAAGAATGTGAAGTCATTCTGCAGTGAAGCGATGGGTGTGGGGGGAATAAGTAGCTTACGTGCCTTGTAGTTTTCATTATTCTTCAAATAATCTACATCCACCACACACCCCAAGAGTAAAGCCGAGATGGATTGCCAGGGCTCAGGGGCCACAGGTCGGACACCTGTGCTAGTGGACCGCCACAGCGATGTTTGATCACACACATACCAGTTTGCCCTGTACGATGGTCTGCAAATGTTCCAGAGCCAACCTTACTGATCTTAGTGCCAACTGACTGAAATACCAGGCAGGCTGCTACACAGACCACTTGCCCTGAGCTAAGTTCCCTTGTAGATGGGGCTCCATCCTTTAAGTATAACGCAGTTAACTCAGGGGAGGGAAGATACATAGATACATAGAAGATAGGAGCAGGAGTAGGCCATTCGGCCCTTCGTGCCTGCTCCGCCATTCGATGAGATCATGGCTGATCCTTTAATTCAGTATCCCGTCCCCGCCTTCTCTCCGTAACCCTTAACCCCTTTTGCCCGTAGAAATATATCTAATTCCCTCTTAAATATATTTAATGAGCTGGCGTACACTGCCCTCTGTGGCAATGAGTTCCACAGGTTCACCACTCTCTGAGTGAAGAAATTCCCCCTCATCTCTGTCCTAAATGGTTTAGCCCTTATCCTTAAATTATGTCCTCTAGTTCTGTTCTCACCCGCCAAGGGAAACATTCCTTCTGCATCCAGTCTGTCTAGACCTGTCAGAATTTTATACACTTCTATGAGGTCCCCTCTCAATCTTCTAAACTCCAGTGTGTACATCCCTAAACTACATAGTCTCTCCTCATAGGTCATTCCCGCCATTCCTGGTATCAGCCTGGTGAATCGCCGCTGCACCCCCTCCATGGCAAGAACATCCTTCCTCAGATGAGGCGACCAAAACTGTACACAGTACTCGAGGTGTGGTCTCACCAGTGCCCTGTACAGCTGCAGCAAGGTATCTCTGTTCCTGTATTCTAACCCTTTTGCTATGAAGGCCAGCATACCGTTTGCCTTCTTGACCGCCTGTTGCACCTGCATGCTCGCCTTCAGTGACTGGTGTACAAGAACACCCAGGTCTCTCTGTACTTCCCCCTCTCCCAATCTATTGCCATTTAAATAATAATTTGCCCTCCCGTTCCTGCACCCAAGGTGGATAACTTCGCACTTGTCCACATTATAGTGCATCTGCCATTTATCCGCCCAATCGCCCAGTCTGTCCAAATCGCTCTGGAGCTTCCTGGTCTCTTCCTCTGAGCCCACCCCCCCTCCTAGTTTAGTGTCGTCTGCAAATTTGGAAATGCTGCATCCGACTCCCTGATCCAGGTCATTAATGTAAATTGTGAACAGCTGGGGGCCCAGGACAGATCCCTGTGGTACCCCACTTGTTACTGCCTGCCATTCAGAAAATGAGCCGTTTATTCCAACTCTCTGTTTTCTATCTGACAGCCAGTTCCCTATCCACGCCAAAACTTTCCCCTTTATCCCATGAGCCTCAATTTTCCATGCTAATCTTTTATGTGGGACCTTATCGAAGGCCTTTTGGAAGTCCAGGTACACCACATCTACTGGCTCTCCCCCATCTATTCTACCAGTTACTCCCTCAAAAAATTCCAATAGATTAGTCAAGCACGATTTACCCTTTGTAAATCCATGTTGACTCTGTCCTATCCTGTCCCCATTTGCTAAGTGCTCCGCTATTTCATCCTTAATGATGGACTCCAGCATTTTGCCCACAACTGATGTAAGGCTTACAGGTCTGTAATTACCTGCTTTTTCCCTACCCCCCTTTTTGAATAGTGGGGTAACGTTAGCTACCCTCCAATCCATCGGTACTGTTCCCGAGTCTAATGAATTCTGAAAAATCATCCTTAGTGCATCCGCTATCTCTAGGGCCACCTCCTTCAGTACCCTAGGATGCATGTTATCAGGCCCTGGGGATTTGTCCACCTTCAATCCCTTTAGCTTCCTTAACACCATATCCTTAGAGATATTGATTTGCGTCAGTTCCTCCTTTGCCAATGTCCCTATTTTTCCCGATATCCCAGGGAGGTTTTTTGTGTCTTCCTTCGTAAAGACTGACCCAAAGTATGCATTTAGTTGATCTGCCATTTCCTTATTTCCCATTATATATTCCCCCGTATCTGACTGCAATGGACCAACTTTGGTTTTCACCAGTCTTTTCCTTTTGATATACTTATAAAAGCTTTTGGAGTTAGTTTTTATATTTTCCGCCAGCTTGTTTTCGTAAGCTATTTTGCCCCTCTTGATTATGCCCTTTGCCCTCCTTTGCTCTATCTTAAACTGTTCCCAATCTTCCGCTCTGGCGCTTTTTTTGGCTATTTTATACGCCCTATCTTTGGATTTTATGCTGTCTCTAATTTCCCCTGTTATCCACGGTTGAGTCACCTTTTTAGATTTCCTTTTATGCCAGATTGGTATAAACAATTTTTGCAATTTTGTCATTCTATCTTTAAATGTTTGCCATTGTTTATCTACCTCCAGTCCTCCCAGGAACGTTGTCCACTCAGACCTACTCAGTTCCCGTCTCATGGCATCATAATTCCCCTTGTTTAAATTCAGGACCTTAGTCTCTGAGTCAATTTCTTCGCTCTCCATTTCGAGTGAGAAATCGATCATGTTATGATCGCTCTGACCCAAGGGTCCCCGTACAACAAGATTACTGATTAGTCCCTTCTCATTGCACAGTACCCAGTCCAATATAGCCTGTTCCCGAGTTGGTTCCTCGACATATTGATCCAGATAACCATCCCTCAAACACTCAAGGAATTCCTCCTCCTCATTATTTTTACTGATTAGGCTAGTCCAATCTATATGTAAGTTAAAGTCACCTATGATGACAGCTGTGCTCTTATTGCACGCTTCTCTAATTTCCCTCGTGATGCCCTCCCTAACCTCTATTTTACTATTTGGAGGCCTATATACCACTCCTATTAATGTTTTTCGCCCCTCGCTATTTCTTAGCTCCACCCATATAGATTCTGTATTAACTGAGTTAATATCCTTCCTTTCAATTGCATTTATCCCCTCTTTTACTAGCAATGCTACCCCTCCTCCCTTTCTTTTTTGTCGATCCTTCCTAAATACTGAATACCCCTGTATGTTAAGCTCCCAGCCCTGCTCACCCTGCAACCATGTTTCCGTAATCCCAATTAGATCATAATTATTAACCTCTATTTCCACAGCTAATTCATCTACCTTGTTCCTGATGCTTCTCGCATTAAGGTATAAAACCCTCAGGCTTTTTTTATGCTCACATTTTTTATGAATTAGTTTGGCCCTTTGTTTTTTGTTCCTCACCCTTTTATCATTTATTTCTGTCTGCCTTTCACTTTCCTCTATTTCACTACATAGGTTTCTAGCCCCCTGCCATACTAGTTTAAATGCTCCCGAACTGCTTTATCAAAAATTACCCCGAGAACATCAGTTCCATCTCTGCACAGGTGTAGACCGTCCCTTTTGTATAGGTCACACCTACCACAAAACTGGTTCCAATGCCTCAAAAATTTAAAACCCTCCCTCTTACACCACTGCTCAAGCCACGTATTTAGCCTAACTATCCTGTTCTCTGTACTCTTACTAGCACGTGGCACTGGTAGTAATCCAGAGATTACTACCTTCGAGGTCCTACTTTTTAGTTTGGCTCCTAACTCCCTTAATTCTACTTGTAGGACCTCTTCCCTTTTTTTAGCTACGTCGTTGGTACCAACATGTATCACGACAACTGGCTGTTCCCCCTCCCCCTCCAGAATGTTCTGCACCCGCGCCGAGACATCCTTGACCCTTGCACCAGGGAGGCAACATACCATCCTGGAGTCTCGGTCGCGACCACAGAAACCCCTATCTATTCCCCTTACAATCGAATCCCCTATTACTATAGCCCTGCCACTCTTTTTCCCTCCCTTCTTTGCAACAGAGCCAGTCATGGTGCCATGAGCCTGGCTGCTGGTGCCTTCCCCCGATGTGTCACCCCCCCCGACAACAGTACCTAAGGCGGTGAACCTGTTGCTAAGGGAGACAACCCCAGGGGATTTCTGCACTACCTTCCTGCCCTTGCTCTGCCTTTTGGTCACCCATGTACTGTCTACGCTGGCCTTAACCTGCGGTGTGACCAACTCACTAAATGTGCTATCCACACCCCTCTCAGAATCGTGGATGCTCCAAAGTGAGTCCACCTGCAGCTCAAGGGCCGTCATGCGGTCCCACATGAGCTGCAGCTGGACACACTTCCTGCACACATAGTCGTCAGGGACTAGATGTTGCAGGGCAGTGTCTTCTGACCACCAAACAGCAATGAGATAAATGAACTCGATACTCTGTCTTTGATTGTGTTTGCTGAGGGTTAAATGTTGGCCAGGACACCACGCCACTCTTCTTTGAATAGTGCCATGGGATCTTCAACATTCACCTGACCAAGTAGACGGGGCCTTCGTTTTACATCTCATCCAAAAGAGGGCACCTACAACAATGCAGCACTCCCTTAGTACTGCACTGGAAATTCAGCCTAGATTATGGGCTGGAATGGAACTTAAACCTTCTGACCCAGAAGCAAGGGTGCTATAATTGTTTTTGCTAAAATTTAGATAGAGAGATAGATCGAGGGATATAGATAGACAGATAGGTGGAGAGATGGAGGTGGAGAGAGATAGGTAAATAGATCGACTGAGAGTGCCAGAAAGATAGAGGTAGAGATAGATAGATAGGTGGAGAGAGAGAGTAAAGTAGAGATAGATAGGCAGAGATGAATAGACAAATAGTTAGATAGACAGATAGATTATTCTTTACCTAGATCAGTCATGGTGCCGCCTTTCACTGGAGCAGATTCAGAATCTTTCTTCGTGTTCACTAAAAGACAAAATCTGAAGATATAAACATTGCAAAGTATTTTACAACAACTGCAAACATTCAGAAAGGATCCCAGAGTCTGCGATAAACCCACAGCAGGTAACAAAAATGAAGACTGGCAGTTTTAAGGGAACTGTACCCAAGTTCACTCACGTTGCTTGAGCTTCCTTCCTTCTATACTCCCACACTTTAAAGAGGCACTGAAGACTGTTCTGTATCTAAATTTGAATTCAACATTCAACTGTAATCTGAGCTTTACCAACTGACCTGATGGCAGTGTGAGGTGTGCTTAGTATGTCACTGGTTGGTAGTGAGACATGGTTAATCCCGTGGTTGGGGGGGGGGGGGGGGGCGCGGTTGGTGGATGAGTGAATGTGCTCTCCTGATTGCATATGCTAAAAACCTTGGGAAAGGATTATACATATCAGTTTATTCAAAACAGTGTCTTATCAGAAAGATAGGTTACCTACCTTATAGGGTCTTTTTCATTCTTCAAACGATATGTATCCTCCACACACCACTATATGAAAGCCTAGCTTGATAAGTTCTGGGGAAACCATTTGCTTAGCACACAAACAAAAAGTGTGAATGATGCGTATCATATGAAGAATGAAGGCTCTAGAAGGTAGGTAATCTGTCTTCATTTAAACATACTCCATGTAATGTCAGAGTGTACCAAAGCAGTGCAAATTCAGGATAAGGAGCCCCCTTGCTGAGGAGCTAGAACAGCAGCTACCAGAAATTTGCTATGGTGTGTAGCAATCAAGTCCAGGCAGTAATGCTCAGTAAACTTGAAGATTACTCCAGATGGCAGCTCTGCGAAAACGATCAGAGCCTGATTGCAAAATGGCCAGGAAGTAGCAATGAAACAGGTGGAATGACCTTTAACCTTCCCCCGGGCTTCTTTCTTGCAAGATGATAATGCAGAGTACAGAACTAGCCACTGAGCTATCTGCTAGTTGCTCATTGGCTTGTCTTTGGTCTCAAAACTTCCAAAACTATTTTGCACAAGAGACACAGATCTAGCACATGCACTGAACATGTATTAAGGTGTAGAAATATTATGTGTTAGTGTTCATGAGTGGTCTCAATTTTTCTTGGGCTCCTAAAATTGATCAGCAATGAATTCAGCCTTGATTTTAATCGCGCACAGCCCTCCTGATACTCAAATAAAAGATGGTTTTCAAATAGCAGATGGTGGTCCAATATGGAGCAAAGTAGCAGATGTTCAATTGAGATACTCAACTGTTTCAAAGACCACTGCAGCAAGTCTCAGTATGCTAGACATGCTGAAGCAGAAACAGGAAAGGAGGAACAGGGAGGACCCAGGCAATAGGAGGACCACCAAAACTCACTGCTACCCAGGGCTGTGTATCAACAGGGGACAGAGCCTCACTTTGTAAAGAGGCTATGCTTCACAAGGGATGTCACAGAAAAATTTGTGCATTCTTCCAGAATCAGCAATGCATTGCAAGTCGTGATAAAAGTGAAGGCTGCACCAAATGTTTATGCCACAAGGTCCTTCCAGGCACCAGCAGGAGGAATCACAACGATCAGCCACTTCACTGTTTACTATTCCATAAGGAAGGTCACAGGTGCCCTGTTTTGACATGCTGGTAGTTACATTACATTCAATGCCAGAGTGCAGAGGGAGACAGGGTCCTTTTAACTGAGGTGCCAACTGCATTCATGCACCTGTACAACATCCTATGGCCATCAGGAAACCATCCCACTATGAAGAGAAAAGAAAAATCTTGCATTTATATAGCGCCTTTCATATCTTCAGGACATACAATGAAATACTTTTGAAGTGCAGTCACTGTTGTGATATAGGCAAACGTTGCAGCCACTTTTTGCGCAATTACTGATGTGCAAATGGTCTGCGACTGCTGTTTTCGAATTCTTCAGGTCATTGCATAGCTTCCAGGGATGGTCAACAAGGCTCATATCTTAACAGAACTGCGCATTCCCCAATTATTCTGGGATGACAACTGGCTGAAAGTTGGCTCCTCAGAGACATGGGGGTCATCGTCACCATCACCGCTCGAGCAGTGAACTGGCGCAGTGGATAGCCCACTCTCTATACAACCCGCTTGATTTTCATTCCATTGATTTGAATGGAAATGAAAATCGGGCGGGTGATCCATTCAAAATCTGACCCGACACTGCTATACAAGCTCTGCACCACACAGCAAACAGCCTTTTAGGAAGCACATGTGAACGATAAGAACCTTGCTGAGCAAACATTTGGCCTACTCAAGCAGTTCCAATGTTTGGGCTGCACCAGAATGCCTTACAATATGCCGCAGAGAGAGTTGGAAGAATGGCAGTGACGTTCTGCATGCTGGACATTGCCATGAAACAAATTATCTGTCTAATTATGGATGAAGCACAGCATCAGGAGGAGGATGTTGATGATGGCGAGTCAGCAGAAGATGAGGAGCTACTGCTCCTGCAGAATGGACTCACTAGGCTATCAATGAGGCAATCTTGTATTATTCGGAACCATTGTATGAACTCACAAACCTTCATTTCTTATTCTTTCACAGTTAGTTTTATTAGTTTGCTTCTCTTTATATTATGAAGATAAATGCAGAACTCATGACTGCAAAGTTTCAGTGGATATGTTGTGTCTCTATTTCAGTAAAGTAAGAACTTGCATTTACATAGCGCCTTTCATGTTTTTAGGACGTCTCAAAATGCTTCATAGTCAATTAAGTACTTTTGAATTGCAGTCACTATTACTTTGCAGGCAAAAGCGGCAGCCAATTTGCGCACAGCAGGGTCCAACAAACAGCAGTGAGATAAATGACCAGATAATGTTTTTTTGCTGACTATGGTTTTGGGATGAATGTTGACCAGGATACCAGAGAACTCCCCTGCTCTTCGTGTCATGGGATCTTTAACGTCCAGCAGTAAACAGGGCCTTGGTGTGGTACTTCATCCGAAACAAGTTTCCAATAATGATGATATGTAGTGTGCGTTTAGTACGAGATGCCTCTGTGCTGTCCCCTTGTGCGACATGTACTAATGCCCCAGGTTCTTTCTCCTAAACTACTTCTAAATGATACTTTATTGGAAGGGTTAAGCATGGAGGATTTCTGAACATCTGCTTGTGATTCCTCTGGCCATCTACCGCTGTGCACTATAGACTCAGATGGTCTTGCCTGTGTGCCAGGAATAGCCTGTTCAATTTCAGCTGTGGAGCCTGTATGCTTTGACCAGTTTCTCTTGTCACTTGATGGACAGGGACTGGTGGCAATTTTCAAGCCACCCACCTGAACTTCTGGTCAGACGCCCCTACTGGAGGCCGAGCCCTCACGCTGACTACAGCTCTCTGTTCAAGCACAGACCATTGCACTGCAACAAGGTCTCCGAATCCCTCACTCATGGCTGCCTGAATAATGCCTCCAAGCATGTTATTGCATCATGTACTGTGGATCTGGCAAAATCTCGGCATCATCACGAGAGGTGCTCCAATTGTGGTTGTCTTCTGCATGCCTGAGGTCTCCCTCGCAGATGCCACAGATGTTACTTGCTGTTCAACAATGCAAAACTGGGCAGTAGATTTCAGAATGTTACTCTGGAAGAAGACAAGACCCCTGTTCGCCCGTTCATGCTCAGAAAGTACCCTCAGTTTTATAGTTGACAATAATAAAGCATCTGGGCAGCACCTGTGGCCATGCAAGGCCTTTGCTCAGCAGAAGCCAGTCTGTCTTCAACCACCACCTCTGCCCTTTCCTTATCTAAGTCACTGAAACCATCCATCTGAACTGGTACCCACTTATTGTTGTGTCAGTGATGCAGAATGCCATGCTGAGGCTTTCATGTCCAGAGTGACCAATTGATGCTTCTTGGATTCAGGCATTTCTATGGAAATAGAAGCTGATTCACGATAAATGCATGCGCAGGGTTAGGAACATTTTTGTTGCACAAACAGTAGGTGCTATTTTTCGTGATGAGGTGCAATCATTGCTTAACTGTATCCATTAGCACAGTTAATTGTACAAATCAACTTGTGCTCATTTCGACCAAATTGCTCATCACCCAGCCCCTCTAAGAACTCTAATTCTATGATTCCCATCATCGCTTCTTGAAGCAGGTAAGAGCGTTTGTGCCACTAGTTATTGAGGTGCTGCTTCTTGTAGAATGCCACCTTCTGCAAGGAGAACAACAAGGTGCACTGAAGCAGTGGATACTATATCGTGAGTAGTTTAGGCTGCAGCCTGCTGTGTATAGCCTTATGCATAATTTAATACAATTTAAAGGATCTTGGCAGCTGAACTTCGAATAGTTGACCGAGTACATTTTATGTATGTATAAGGATAGGCAAGCATCAATCTATCTCAGCTTCACCCTTCTATTTTTCTTCTATTGGCCTGCTCTAATACTTCTCAACAATCTTCATTAGTTCCCTTTACTGTAGGTTACTGGATTAACTCAGGTTAACCATACAGTTTGTGAAGCTATTCAAGTAAACACCATGTATTCTGACACCCTTGGGATATTTACATTCAACCTTGCCACTAAACTTTGATTTTTTTCTTGAAGACACCTTGTTCCAGATATCATTCCAGGTGTGCCTGCCTGACTGCCTCTCAAGCCTGCGGTACCCTCAGTTTGGGAGGAGCTTGGCCCTTTGCCCTGAAAAGGCCTCTTCATCAGATCGCATTTCTGTCAGCTATAAGCAGCGTGGCTTCTTCAGCTGTGCAGGTTTTGCACTCTTCCCCTATTGTCACGTAAAATAATGAATCCACATCGAAACTGGCCACAATGCCCCATTTATACCAGTCAACTCGTGCTTCAGCACCATTACTGCAGGTGCATTCTGACTGCTTTTCAGTTCAGCATTATTTCTAATTTCACTGAAAGCACAAAGTAAACATGTTCTGGGGTGGGGGTGCTCTAACAATAGGGGGAAAAGGTTAATTCACGTTTAATTCATTCTGTATGTTGAGAGTAATTTCATTCTAGTAGTAACTGAGAGCTCGACAGCATCTATATATTGCAAAGCACACTCCACTCCTCACTGCATATAAAGTATTGAGACAGCAATATCTTGGCCCAGATAAAACTGGAGAGCAACTTTTGGTACAATATTGGAGTGAGTTCCCAGGACCTGCCAGTCAGAATGGAAAATCAAATACAGCTGATCTAGAGCGCTTCCAGGCCACTAATGGAGTCAAAACTAACAGTAAACATGCATTTAACAAGCTTTTGATATTAATAAATCTCCAACTTCTTCCAGTTCTGACGAAAGGTCATCGACCTGAAACGTTGACTGTTTCTCTCTCTCCACAGATGCTGCCTGACCGACTGAGCATTTCCAGCATTTTCTGTTTTTACTTCAGATTTCCAGCATCTGCAGTATTTTGCTTTGATATTGAAATATGTTTGAAGGGTGTGTACATTAATTTGTGAAGATCAATAGAGTGAGCCTTAGCTCAGTGTTGGAATTGCTGCCTGTCAGAAGGTCAAATGGGACATTTTGCTACGTTAAAGGTGCTATATAAATGCAATTTGTTATGGGTTTGAGCCCTACGCCAGACAGCCCTGGCGAGCGGAGACCAGAGTTCCAGCCTCTAAATACTGGGTTGACATCTAGTGGTGCACTCGCGTCCGGTAGGAGTGGAGTTGCGACCCCCATCACAATCTGATAAACCAATTAACCAGATATGAATATACATGGAGATGCTACACCCTGAGGTAAACTGTGGCTATGCACAGGACTTTGTAAACATCCTGGCTGCTGAGAAGCCAAATGGCAATACCTTGTATTGATAGTCTTCCCCTTCGAAATTGAACCTGAAGAACTTCCACATGTGATGCAGAAGTAGATATCTTTTAGGTCTATGGCTGCAAGCCCCTCTCCAGGACTTACAAAGAACGTACAGCACAAAAACAGGCCATTCGGCCCAACTGGTCCATGCCAGCGTTTATGCTCCACATGAGCCTCTTCCCATCTTATTTTATCTCACCCTATCACCATATCCTTCTATTCCTTTCTCCCTCATGTGTTTATCCAGCTTCCCCTTAAATGTATCTAGACTATTCGCCTCAACCACTCCCTGTGGTAGCAAGTTCCACATTCTCACCACTCTCCGGGTAAAGAAGTTTCTCCTGAATTCCCTATTGGATTTATTAGTGACTATCTTATATTGATGGCCCTGAGTTCTGGTCTTTCCCACAAGTAGAAACACCTTCTCTACTCAACCCCTTCGTAATTTTTAAGACCTCTATTAGGTCACCCCTTAGACTTCTCTTTTCTAGAGAAAAGAACCAACAGCCTGTTCAACATTTCCTGATAAGTAAACCCTCTCAGTTCTGGTATTGCCCGTGTGAATTTTTTTGCACTTCTCCAGTGCCTCTATATCCTTTTTATAATATGGAGACCAGAACTGTTCACATTACTCAAAGTGTGGTCTAACCAAGGTTCTATACAAGTTTAACGTAACTTCTCTGCTTTTCCATTCTATCCCTCTAGAAATGAACCACAGTGCCCTTTTTTTATGGCCTTATTAACCTGCGCCGCTACTTTTAGTGATTTGTATATTTGTACCCCTAGATCCCTTTGTTCCTCTACCCCATTTAGATTCTTATTTTCCAAGTAATATGTGGCCTCCTTAATCTTCCTACCAAAATGTACTACCTCACACTTATTCAAATTGAAATTAATTTGTCAATTACATGCCCATTCTGCAAGTCTATTAATGTCATCTTGCGTTTTGTCTTCCTCAGTAGAAACTATACCCTCCAATTTGGTGCCATCTGCACATTTTGAAATGTACTTCCAATTCCCGAGACCAAACCGTTTATGTAAATGGTGAACAACAGTGGTCCCAGCACCAATCCTTGTGGAACACCACTTCCAACCTTTTGTCAGTCTGAGTAGCTACACTTAATCCCTACTCTCTGTTGTCTGTTTTGTAGCCAGCTTGCTATCCATTCTTCTACTTGTCCCCTGACTCCATGTGCTCTGACCTTAGTCATGAGTCTAGTACGTGGTACCTTATTGAAGGCCTTTTGAAAATCCAAATATATTACAACTACTGCATTACCCTTCTCTCCTCTCTCTGTTACTTCTTTAAAGAATTCAATAAGGTTGGTCAAGCATGACCTTCCCCTTTGAAATCTGTGTTGACTATTCTTTATTATATTTTCAGTTTCTAGATGTTTTTCTATTGCATCTTTCAGTAAATATTCTTTCCTACCACCGATGTTAAGCTAACCGGTCTAATAGTTCCCTGGACTTGTTCTAGTTCCCCTTTTATATATAGAAATAACATTAATTCTCCGTCAGTCCTCTGGCACTATTCCCTTTTCTAATTAATTTTTATATAATGCTACCTCTGTTATATCTTCCCCAGTTTCTTTTAATATGCGCTGATCCCCTTTCTCTTTTTGGGAACTACACCGTATCTGAGCAGAAGCCTGTTTGGGGAGGAACTCATTAATTATACAAATGTATGATAGGATCCCGCAAATGATCCAACAGGACTACCTCACAAAGCCTCAGAGCCATGTTCATTAACAAAAGAGAATATCCCTCTCAGACAATCTCTAGGGCCCACACATCTAATGTACCTGTCCCCCGTTTCACCAGGAAGCACTACAGATGGTGCCCTTGCCAGAGTTCCTCCTGGGTGTGGAGTATCCAGAGAGTCACTACTGCAAGGCCTTAGGCACCCAAAAGCTAAGGGAAGAAATGCAACCAAAGTCTCTTGATGTGAGGCCACAATGGAGCAGCCTACCATTCTAGGGTATTGAGTCTTCAATGAGGGACAGTGGTGGACTGCGAAGAGGACTGTCGTCTAATTGTGGGGCCCTGTGATACACTAAACCTGCCGAGTAGGCCCCGTGACACGCCAGCCACCCCTGGAATAAGTGACTGAGACACTGTACAAGGGTTCGGTCTAATCAGTGACTGGGTCACTGTACAAAGGTACTTTAAAAGCCTGAATTGCATCAAGAGATCTGTAAACATCATTAAAACTGAATAAATGAGCTTTTTGAAGCCGCCCCCCCTCCCACTTTCACAGTTTATACAGAGACTTAGAATCATAATGCTGATATAAATTGCTGAGTCTCCATATTTTTCCTTTCGCATTCTGTGATGCTGCGACTATCCTGTGGGACATCAGTTTGGCTATAAGCAGTTTCTGACTATCCTGAACCGTTGCATCAAACAGGATTTCATTTGTTTTTATTCCTGATCTGAACCCAATTTATTTCTCCAGTCCAGAGGTTATCTGGAATAAAAACAGAAATGCTGGAAATACTCAGCAGGTCAGGCAGCGTCTGTGGCGAGTGAAACAGAGTTAACGTTTCAGGTCGATGACCTTTCATCATTGACCTGAAACATTAACTCTGTTTCTCTCTCCACAGATGCTGCCTGACCTGCTGAGTATTTCCAGCATTTTCTGTTTTTATTTCAGATTTCCAGCATCTGCAGTATTTTGCTTTTGTATTAGGGATTATCTGGGCCTGGACACAAAGTCTAGCGACATGGATAAGTTTGTAGTAAGTATCAGTAATACACAGCTGCTGGTTATAAAACCTTGAAAGTGGCAGAATCAATCCCTGAAATATTCTAATTACGATTGCACATTTAGGAAATCAAAAATGATCTCCCAAAGTGAACATTGTTTGATGCTACACTTGATAAATTTGTACCTAATACAGTACAGTGTACAAATCAACAGTAACAGGATAGAATACAAGGTTGGGTTGTTAAGTTCTACAATGTACATTTGAAAATATTAACTGACTCTGGTTCTCCACCCTGTCACTGCAGTACAGCAGAGCAGAAATACAATCAAGTCATTTGGGTGGCTGTTGGGCAGTGCATTCAGTGTGAACACTGGCCCTTCAGCTTTGGTATCTGGAACAAAATCCAACTTGGACTTGAGAAACATAGAAACTAGGAGCAGGAGTAGGCCATTCGGCCCTTCGAGCCTGCTCCACCATTCAACGAGGTCATGGCTGATCATCCAAACCCTAGCACCCGGTCCCTACACCGACAGCCATCCCACCCAAGCCCTATCCCCGTAACCCCACGTATTTAATCCCCCCTAACACTAAGGGCCAATTTTTTTTTTTTTTTTTTTTTTTTTTTTAAAAAGAAGAAGTGGCTAGTCTCTGGGACAATTCAAAAATGAACTTTGAGCAGCTCGATCTACTTCCAATTGAACAAACGTCCACAGCATCATGTACAATCAATAGGTCAATATAAATTCAAAGTGACTAAAAGCATTAAACGAGAAAAACTTATTACCGCTTTTCGGTAGTGTGACCTCTTCTACGTTGGGGACAGGGGAGGGTTCATCCATGTCCTTGGTCAGGTCCTCTTGGTCCTCCTCTCGATGTCCTCGCTTTGACTTGGCATATGGTGTGGCAGGACTGCGTCTTAAAACAAGGTGCAATGCGGTCATCCGCTCAAGAGTACAACATTCTAACTCTTTCTTTATTCTATTACTGAGCAGCTACATTCACTGAATGTGGAAAATGCTCCAGATACCAATACTGTCACTCCGTCAAGGTCCTTGTGTATTTTACACTCAATCAATCTTGTGCTGTAATGATGCAGAAGAGGATTTTTGCTACCAGAGGGCCCCAATCAAAATATGTAAATGCTGGAAACAGGTAAGGCAGCATTTCAATTTGTACCCAATGTCCAACAGCAGCTGAAATAAACCTGGCTCCAGGTTTGCGAATTGAAGAATTTTCTATCACTTTGCTGTGCTGCCAATTAGGCTACAGCTGGGCTGCTGGGAAGCGATGCTCGAGTTTCACTTCGGTTAACTATGGCCTACAAGCACCGAACAACAAGAAGAGCTCAATGACTCTGATCCCTCCAACAGAACCTGCACAATTTTCAGTGTCACAGATTCTTGTCAATTTTAGTTCCCAAAGGATGTGAACAACTACAGATAACAATGCTGAAAATATTAGAATTCCAGTTATGTCATGGACAGAAATATGGAGATGACAAAGACCCAAAGTACATAGGCTACACTTGTTCTTCAACCATATATTCAATTTCTTCTGGAAGTTGAAGCAACTCCCATAAAGACAGATGACCTATCTTGTTTTGAAGCTAATTTGGTTAGTGCTGAGGAAATCATGCTACATGTGCACATCAAATGTTGGCATAACATCTAAGATAGGGAGTTTCCTGCACTGACTTTGTATAAAGGCTCGCGCCATTGTGTTTTGATCCAAGCTAAATAGAAGCTGACTAACTGCCAAACCGCAATCCAAAAACCTATACTCCTGAATGATTGTCTGTGTGGGAGCATGGCATGTGGAGGATGCAGATCATTCAAAGAGTTGAAGAAGCACACACAAAGTAGGTAATCTACTTTTACTCCATTAACTATCCTCTAGACGCTACCAAACTACCACTAATTTAGAAGCCGTAACTCCAGCCGCCACGATGACCTGCCAAAGACATTATTCTGTACAGCAAACCTAGATAGTAATATTCAGTAAATGTGTATTACTCCATGTGGCAGCCTTGTAAATACCATCAACCAAAACCTGATTGAGGAATGGCCAGAAAGGAGCTATGGAATGGCTGGAATGACCTTTAACCTGTCCAGCAACCACTTCAACTGTGAGAGGCCGAAAGCAGTTGACAGGGGGATTTTGTGCTGAGTGAAGATAAGAGTGTGAATTTGGCCTGGGTTGAGCATGAGTATAGTGCTGAGATGGATGAATCTACAACTCCAAGGCAGGTAAATGAGAACATTTGTTGTAGAGTTAGTATGCGAGAGTAGCACCGCAATTAGTCATGTAGAAATGGACGAGGAGCTAGTTTAGTGATGTGTGTGGCATCGAGTGAAGTGAATCAACAAGTGAATCTACAAAGACTCCACGAGGAGTACACATGATGAGTGTCAGAGGGCCGAGCTCAAGGACCAGTTGGCTACGCTCGACAACACACCTTGTTCCAGAAGGTGGTCTTCAATAGACTGAGAGGGATACTGAAGTAGAGCTTGAATCTGACTGCCTGCAGGGGGAGCAGAAAGAGCTGGAACAAAACCCCGTGGGCCTGGACCTTAACACAGTTCTTGACACCTATGAAAAGGACAAGGGACAGGGGTGGGAAACCAAGAGGTTACCCATAGGGAAAAGAGACACACCAACCATGAAAACTGGTATCTATTAATGGTGTGGTAGGGCATTCCAGAATTGGGGATCAGACAGCCAGAGTTGCAGCTGTATCAGGGAGGCCTGAATTATGTATGCCGCCAAAGTGCCACTGAAAGGACATAACAAAGGAATGGGTGGAAAAACATCGAGAAAGGGAAAGTAAACAGCGACATAAGAGCCAATGACAGAGTATAAAGTGAGATGGTGGTAATTCAGGGAGCGTTTGAGGAATTAGGTTACAGATTAAAGGGCACGACCATCAGGGTAGTAATCTCAAGATTACTGCTGGCATCATGTGTTGGATGAGTTGGTGTAGAAGGAAGAGTTTCACGCCTTGGTCAATGGGACTGTTCTGGGACAGGGGAGATGTAAAATGTAGTTTATCTAAACTGGCTTGGTACCCATGTCCTTGCAGAGAGGGTAAATAGGGCAATGGGGGAAGATTGGAACAAGAGAGGTAGGGGTAGCGGTAAACAAACAGACTGAACAGAAAATAAAATTAATGACAACATAGCAGAAAAATCAAGTAAGGAAAGGAATGTCTGAGAGACAGGTTTAAATCTTCATATAAACAAGGGGCATCAGGAATGAAGTGCTGGAGTTAGAGGGATTCCTAACTGGTGAGAATACGGATATTATTGTCATCTAAGAAACATGGCTGTCAGCAGAGGATGGTCCAAGAGCTGGAATTGAGAGGGTATGAAATACATCATAAGGTTACACCTACAAAGAGAGTTTGGGCGAGTTGCTCTATTGAGAAAGAATATTATAGGAACTAGAGAAAGGGAGGGAAGAGCAGCAGAAGAGATAAGGAATGAGATTGCAGCTACAGAAAGGGAGGGGATAGCATTAGATGGGATAAGGAATTATATTGCAGTTACTTTGCTTTTGGAAAGGACTTTGTCAACTTAGGGAAAACTCTGCCTTTCAGAGGGCCAGAGCAACTGCATAATAGATGCGAGTTATTTACTGTATTTACAGTCACTATTTGCCTGCCTGTTTCCATGCTACAAAATTGAGAAAGACTCAGTGCAGTCAAGCATCCACATAATATTCATTAGACACTCAGTTAAAAGATTTTGAAGGAAACTGATAATATTGGACTCCGTTATTTTGTTTTGAAACATTTACGTATTGGCTAAATCAAATAATGCGCTGCCGGACACGTGCTGTATTCCTTTGTTTGTGTAATTATATTCCTTGCAAATAAATCTGGCATTAGTTTTAGCCAGAACCATCTGACCATATGTTGTTTTAGATGCTGGAAACCATGAGTCGACAGTGCTCAGCAGAAACCTACTGCAATTCTTTGAACGGTTAACTAACAATGAACAAGGGTAATCCACCCATTCCAGTTTTTGGATTTTCAAAGGGCATGCAGCAAAGCTCTTCCTGCACAGTGGCAGAAAATGTTAAAGGTTTAATGGAGGAGATGATAAATTTTCCAGATTGAATCAGAATTGGCTCAACAAGAACCATCATCTAGCTAGAAAAAATAAACACTGCATTGAGGATGTATGAACAGTACAGGGGGATTGAGAGTAGAGTGATATTAACAGTAGAGGGGGATTGAGAGTACAGTGATATTAACAGTAGAGGGGAGAGTACAGTGATATTAACAGTACAGGGGGATTGAGAGTACAGTGATATTAACTGTAGAGGGGGATTGAGAGTACAGTGATATTAACAGTAGAGGGGGATTGAGAGTACAGTGATATTAACAGTAGAGGGGGATTGAGAGTACAGTGATATTAACAGTAGAGGGGGATTGAGAGTACAGTGATATTAACAGTACAGGGGGATTGAGAGTACAGTGATATTAACAGTAGAGGGGGATTGAGAGTACAGTGATATTAACTGTACAGGGGGATTGAGAGTACAGTGATATTAACAGTAGAGGGGGATTGAGAGTACAGTGATATTAACTGTACAGGGGGATTGAGAGTACAGTGATATTAACTGTACAGGGGGATTGAGAGTACAGTGATATTAACTGTACAGGGGGATTGAGAGTACAGTGATATTAACAGTACAGGGGGATTGAGAGTACAGTGATATTAACTGTACAGGGGGATTGAGAGTACAGTGATATTAACTCTACAGGGGGATTGAGAGTACAGTGATATTAACAGTACAGGGGGATTGAGAGTACAGTGATATTAACTGTACAGGGGGATTGAGAGTACAGTGATATTAACAGTAGAGGGGGATTGAGAGTACAGTGATATTAACAGTACAGGGGGATTGAGAGTACAGTGATATTAACTGTACAGGGGGATTGCGAGTACAGGGGGATTGAGAGTACAGTGATATTAACAGTACAGGGGGATTGAGAGTACAGTGATATTAACGGTACAGGGGGATTGAGAGTACAGTGATATTAACTGTACAGGGGGATTGAGAGTACAGTGATATTAACTGTACAGGGGGATTGAGAGTACAGTGATATTAACAGTACAGGGGGATTGAAAGTACAGTGATATTAACAGTAGAGGGGGATTGAGAGTACAGTGATATTAACAGTAGAGGGGGATTGAGAGTACAGTGATATTAACAGTAGAGGGGGATTGAGAGTACAGTGATATTAACAGTAGAGGGGGATTGAGAGTACAGTGATATTAACTGTACAGGGGGATTGAGAGTACAGTGATATTAACTGTACAGGGGGAGAGAGTACAGTGATATTAACAGTACAGGGGGAGAGTACAGTGATATTAACAGTACAGGGGGATTGAGAGTACAGTGATATTAACGGTACAGGGGGATTGAGAGTACAGTGATATTAACAGTACGGGGGATTGAGAGTACAGTGATATTAACTGTACAGGGGGATTGAGAGTACAGTGATATTAACAGTACAGGGGGATTGAGAGTACAGTGATATTAACGGTACAGGGGGATTGAGAGTACAGTGATATTAACTGTACAGGGGGATTGAGAGTACAGTGATATTAACGGTACAGGGGGATTGAGAGTACAGTGATATTAACAGTACAGGGAGATTGAGAGTACAGTGATATTAACAGTACGGGGGATTGAGAGTACAGTGATATTAACAGTACAGGGGGATTGAGAGTACAGTGATATTAACAGCACAGGGGGATTGAGAGTACAGTGATATTAACAGTACAGGGGGATTGAGGGTACAGTGATATTAACAGTACAGGGGGATTGAGAGTACAGTGATATTAACAGTACAGGGGGATTGAGAGTACAGTGATATTAACAGTACAGGGGGATTGAGAGTACAGTGATATTAACAGCACAGGGGGATTGAGAGTACAGTGATATTAACAGTACAGGGGGATTGAGGGTACAGTGATATTAACTGTACAGGGGGATTGAGAGTACAGTGATATTAACAGTACAGGGGGATTGAGAGTACAGTGATATTAACTGTACAGGGGGATTGAGAGTACAGTGATATTAACTGTACAAGGGGATTGAGAGTACAGTGATATTAACAGTACAGGGGGATTGAGGGTACAGTGATATTAACAGTACAGGGGGATTGAGGGTACAGTGATATTAACTGTACAGGGGGATTGAGAGTACAGTGATATTAACAGTACAGGGGGATTGAGAGTACAGTGATATTAACAGCACAGGGGGATTGAGAGTACAGTGATATTAACAGCACAGGGGGATTGAGGGTACAGTGATATTAACAGTACAGGGGGATTGAGGGTACAGTGATATTAACTGTACAGGGGGATTGAGAGTACAGTGATATTAACAGTACAGGGGGATTGAGAGTACAGTGATATTAACAGTACAGGGGGATTGAGAGTACAGTGATATTAACTGTACAGGGGGATTGAGAGTACAGTGATATTAACAGTACAGGGAGATTGAGAGTACACTGATATTAACTGTACAGGGAGATTGAGAGTACAGTGATATTAACTGTACAGGGGGATTGAGAGTACAGGGGGATTGAGAGTACAGTGATATTAACAGTAGAGGGGGATTGAGAGTACAGTGATATTAACAGTACAGGGGGATTGAGAGTACAGTGATATTAACTGTACGGGGATTGAGAGTACAGTGATATTAACTGTACAGGGGGATTGAGAGTACAGTGATATTAACAGTACAGGGGGATTGAGAGTACAGTGATATTAACTGTACAGGGGGATTGAGAGTACAGTGATATTAACTGTACAGGGGGATTGAGAGTACAGTGATATTAACTGTACAGGGGGATTGAGAGTACTGTGATATTAACTGTACAGGGGGATTGAGGGTATATTGTAAATAACCATTGCTTAAGCACTAATCCCTGAGGAGCTTGCCTTCCTCCATTCTCAAGAAGCTCGATCGAACCAATTTCTGATCCACTCCAGAAACCCCTCCCTGTACCTATATGGCACTATGTCAAAACCTTTGCTAAAATGTAAGTATTTAACATCCACTGGGTTCCTCAAATCCACTTTATCTCTTCAAATGAAATGTATTCGATTTGTCCTACCTAATCTCTTTCCCATAGAGCCATGTGGACTCCCTATTTCATTGTTCCGTCCTTCAGGATGCCCTGTAATTTTTTAACTACTAATCATCAGGCCCACTGGCATGTACTTTCCAGGTTATCTTTATGTCCCTTTGTAATATATTGGTGTTACAGCTGCCCTTCTGCAATGCTTGGGTACTACTGTTGTTTCCAATGAATCCTTAACCATTTCCATAAGTACTCTTGCGTGCAGTCCACCTAGGTTGAGTGCCTTGTCCTCTTTTAGTGTTCTCAGCCTATCCACCTCTGTATTGGGAAGGTAACCCATAGTTTCCTTGATGAACATGGAGGAAAATAAATTATTAAAAGTATTAGCCATCCTTTGGTCACTCATTCTCATGGCACCCTTGGAATCTATCGACATCATCAGAAGTGTTGCCTCTGGCGTGCACCCTTATAAATTGACAGCATCGCACAAGCAAAGTGTATGTCACATTAGCACCTGACTCGTTCAAATATCATGTATTCATAAAAATAGATTAAATGGCAACAACATTGGAAACGAACCTACTAATGAGCAAGTGGGAAGCAGGTAATGAACACAACAATCAAGAACCAGCAGTCAACAGCTACCAGAAACACAACTATCAAGGACAAGGGGAACAAATGAAATCTAATTGGTCGTCATCTTGTTTCTCAGTATCCCAAGGATCACAATATAAATATATAAGGTTTGGAATATAACAAACACACAAAAAATTAAACTCACAAAAAAAATCTTTAAACTTACCCATAAAATTACCCATGTCCTGTTGGAAAACTGTCCAATAAGTTTTGCCTCCACAGGCCTAGCCCCTCTCAGGAGCTTTGCACCTTTTCGAGCATTTGCTTTTTGTTCAGCTTGCCTTCCCTCCCAATGATTTTTGGGGTTGCATGCATGTGTGGCAATGATATGTTTCCATTGTTTAATGTTTAGATATGTTGTAATGCATTAGAAATGGTCAGAGCAGTTTCTTTTATTTATGCGCATCTGAAATAAACAACTCAAAAGCAATAATGTAAGAGCAGCAAAGTCTGCAACGACTATTCAGGTTTGGAGCAAGGATAAGTGTCCTGAATTTAAACGTTTATTTTGGTAATACCTTTTCGTTGCACTAACTACTACAGCAGTTAGTCTCAGAAAAGAAGAAAAAAATCTAAATTAATCTTCTCAAACTTTATATTTCTTCATCTTCACCATAAAAACTCAGATGGAGGAGTCTGCCCATCTGATATTATAGGTAAGGATAGGCTTTATAGTTTTTATATTATCTGTGACTTTTGGCTTCCTGAGAAAGTGACTATTTTCTGAAAGTGACAGTTTGTTCTTCTGATATTATAGCTGTCAGTGTTGGCCTGGCCTCCATGAAATTATCTGTACGGCTGAATAAAGCAATTGTTTTAAACAGAGAGAGGAAGGGCAACAGAGAGAGCGTGAGAGAGAGAGAGAGAGAGAGAGGAAGGGCAACAGAGAGAGCGTGAGAGAGAGAGAGAGGAAGGGCAACAGAGAGAGCGTGAGAGAGGGAGAGAGAGAGAGAGAGAGAGAGAGAGGGGAAGGGCAACAGAGAGAGCGTGAGAGTGGGAGAGAGAGAGAGGAAGGGCAACAGAGAGAGCGTGAGAGAGAGAGAGAGAGAGGAAGGGCAACAGAGAGAGCGTGAGAGAGAGAGAGAGAGAGAGGAAGGGCAACAGGGAGAGCGAGAGAGAGAGAGAGAGAGAGGAGGGCAACAGAGAGAGCGGAGAGAGAGAGAGAGAGAGGAAGGGCAACAGAGAGAGCGTGAGAGAGAGAGAGAGGAAGGGCAACAGAGAGAGCGTGTGAGAGAGAGAGAGAGAGAGAGAGAGAGAGAGAGGAAGGGCAACAGAGAGAGCGTGAGAGAGAGAGAGAGAGAGAGGAAGGGCAACTGAGAGAGCGTGAGAGAGAGAGAGAGAGAGAGAGAGAGAGAGAGAGAGGAAGGGCAACA
>NC_141019.1:10518765-10575627 GCF_052327205.1 Somniosus microcephalus
CCTTTCAGGCAGTGCATTCCAGATCGCAACAACTCACTACGTAAAAAACAATTTTCCTCATCTCCCTCCTGGTTCTTTTGTCAATGATCTACACTCTGTGTCCTCTGGTTACCGACCCTTCTGCCACTGGAAACACTTTCTCCCCATCTACTCTATCAACACCCCTCAAAATTTTGAACACATCTGGTGATTTTTTTCAGAATTGTGTAATCTTATAAATTTGATTTCTATCTGTATGCATTGGCTTAAGTGAAGGAAGGTGGCAGTTGAAAAGTGTAACAAAATTTAACGAATTTCATTGGTCAGTTTTGTTCTCCTTTGTGGCTAGTAAATGATAACATTAAAAAAATGTGAATTTGATTGCTCGATTTTCTGATGGCTGCTCATTCTTCAGTGGCAATTTGTATTACTTTTTGATTTGTTCAATCAGATATTTAAGCAACTTAACAGGTTATTTCCACCAAACACAACTTTTTTCTCTATCAGCATGTAATGCCTTGAGGTGTTAATTTTAAGGTCACATTTTCAGGTTTCATGCCTTTGATATGACACATGCGCCAGATGCAAGACTTTTAATTATATAGGGTAGAAGGTAATTTTAGATTGTTGCATTATATATTACTAGCTGAAGTGCCCGGCGGTGCCGAGGCTTTTTCGAGGGCATGTTGTTGTTGGAAGAGAGAGAGAGAGAGAGCGACTGCGGGGGGGGGGGGGTGGGGGGAGAAGAGAGAGAGAGAGCGCGACCGGGGGGGAAGAGAGAGAGCGACTGGGGGGTAGAGAGAGAGCGACTGGGGGGAAGAGAGAGAGCGACTGGGGGGAAGAGAGAGAGCGGGTGGGGGGCAGAGAGCGGGGGGGAAGGGAGGGAGGGGAAGGGAGGGGGGAAAGGAGGGGGGGAAAAGGAGGGGGGGAAAGGAGGGGGGGAAAGGAGGGGGGAAAGGAGGGGGGAAAGGGAGGGGGGGAAAGGGAGGGGGGGAAAGGGAGGGGGGGAAAGGGAGGGGGGGGAAAGGGAGGGGGGGAAAGGGAGGGGGGAGGAGGGGGAGGGGGGGGGAAGGGAGGGCGGGGGGGGAAGGGAGGGGGGGGAAGGGGGGGGGAAGGGAGGGCGGGGGGGGAAGGGAGGGGGGGAAGGGGCGGGGGGGAGGGGAAGGGGCGGGGGGAAGGGAGGGGGGGACGGGGCGGGGGGGGAAGTGGGGGCGGGGGGGAAGGGGGGGCGGCGGGGGGGGCGGGGCGGGGGGGGAAGGGGGGGGGGCGGCGGGGCGGGGGCCCAGGCCGAGAGCCCCGCTCTCCGAGCCCCGCCCCCCCCCCCCGGCCGAGAGCCCCGCTCTCCGAGCCCCCCCCCCCCCGCCCCCCCCCACCCCCGGCCGAGCCCGATTGCGGTTCTGAGAGATGGCCGGCGGCCGAGCCCCGCACCCCCCCGGCCGAGCCCGATTGCGGCTCTGAGAGACGGCCGGCGGCCGAGCCCCGCCGCCCCCCCCGGCCGAGCCCGATTGCTGTTCTGAGAGACGGCCGGCGGCCGAGCCCCGCCCCCCCCCCCGAGCGCGGAACAGAGACGCCGCGTCTCACCTGCTCCTGCTGCGTGCGCACCCTGACCCTTGTGGCTGACGCCGTTGCCCTGGGTAACGTGACACGGCGGGGGGGGGGGGGGCGGGGGGTGGGGGTGTGAGGAGCTTAGCAGAAGCGCAATCACCTAGCTCGGGCCTGGCTGGGCAAGAAAGGCGCAGGCTTTGAGGCCTAAGAAAAAAACGGGGAAAGGTAGGAAAAAGAATGTTCAGGTTAGAGAAAATATTAACAAATGAGTGATTTTTTAAAAAACAATTTAATAAATTCAATTTTATTTTGGTGGAAATGTATATTTGAAAAGAAAGACGCAGAAAGCAGGAAAAAGAATGGAAGCAAGATGGCGGCGACTCACCTTGGTTCAGAACGATAAGGCCCGCCCACACACGCGGTATTGGTCGACCGTCAGGTCACCAAAGCGTAGGATTGGTCAATCGTCCCGTCACTCGACCGTAGGAGGGCCCGGCCGCACGCGGCAGCAAGCCGCCGTACGATTGGTCGACCTCGAGGTCACTCTGTCGCTAATGAGCGGATAATGAGATGCTAATGAGCGGAATGTTGAAGGTTTTTGGGATACCGCGGGCGCGATTTTAGCCCGGCCGAAACTTAAATACGCTTAAAACCGTCTCGGAAGCGCAAGCTTTCTTTGGAGGTAACGCGCGCGTAGGTACGCCCTGTAACTTTCGAGCGCATAGCCCGCCAGACGCACACGCGATGACAGACAGAATGACAGACAGAATGACAGATGTACCGATTTATATATATAGATTAAATAGGAAGGACCTTTAAAAAGATGTAAAACTAATATATTGAGATCCTTCAAGTTGTAAAAGTTACTTAAATGTTGTGTTAAATTGACAAGAAATGAAGAGGATAAAAGATGTTTCCAGTTAGCAGAGTTGAGGGATTCAGACTGGGCACTGTTGGTATATATATCTGCTAATCAAGAGCTGAAGAACTGGATCAGGGGTCTTGCTAATTTGTCAAAGATTCATTGATAACTGGCTAGCACACAATCTAGTCAGAGAGACAACCAACGATAGAGAAAGGGACCAACTAGAGGGAGCGTAGAATAAGTGGGTGAGGGAAGAGACAGTGGAGAGAAGGAAAAGAAACATTCGATTACTGTAAGGAAGAGCCATCTGAAGGACACAAGAAGTATAGAAATGGCGCTGGTGAACCAGGTAGAGGAACTCACAAGGGACGTGAGATGTAAAGGGGTCATGGAAGGTAAATAGGTATTATTAGACTTGACAGGTGAACAGGGAAGAGAAAAGGAATGTACAGTGCTCAGGACCAGAAAAAGCAGAACAAGGTGAAGGGGGGCGGGGGAAAAGTGTGTTGGGCGGCGGGGGTAGGCAGGAGACAGTAACGCATTCAAGGGAGACAACGAATGGGTTAAGATGCGGTCGGAAGGAGAAAGAGGCGGTCGGAAGGAGAAAGAGGGGGTCAATGGAGAAAGGGGGAGGAAAGATAAAGAGGGGGAGGAGAAAGATGAAGCGAGCGGAGAAGGGGGAATAGAAGAGAAGACGAGGGGGAGATAGGAAAATAGGCGAAGGGGGCAGGAGGGAAAATGAGAAGGCAAAGAGGAGGATGAGAGAAAAAGATGGAGGGAAGACGAGGAAGGGGTGGGGAGAGACGGGGAAAGAGGAGAAAAAGGGAACGAGAGGCGAGAGAAAGGGTGTTAAGGGAGAGCAAGATAGAGGACAAGACACTCCCATTTGGGTTTTCCCTGCCAGCTGAAATTTTAGTGATATTTTAATTTTATTTGGCTGCTGTAGGAAATCTCAACCAAAAAATGCTTTTTGAAATACTACCTGATCTACCGTGGTGTTACTCAAGGGGTCTGCAGCATAGTTATGATGTTTAGCTGTTAAGATGGAGCCATGTTTCACCCTGGCCTGTACCTTTAAGGTGTTCTTCCTTTGGTGAAGCGCTCTAATTCTGCACATCTTTATTAGAGGCTATGTAAATCCTTGGCTTCTGTCCTTGGGTAAAGGTTGTGCATGTTTAAAAAAAAGCAGGAAATAACTAGCTTTTTAAAGAAATACATTTTTGACACTTGAAATATGCCAGATATTAGGTGCAAAAGTTGTATATTTATCTACAATTTACTGCATCTTCATTAGAGCTCACTTCCTTGCTTCCTGTGTCAAAATTGTGAGTAATGCTTTTCATATGAACAAGTTATAATAGGAAAATTTGATGTCAACATTTATCTGTCATGCTGTAATTGCAGGCCTCCTACCACTAGGTGATACTGCTGCACCTCACCGTGCCCCTCTACCTCTTCAATCTCATACAACACAATTCTGCTTTTACCTCTGTTCTGCTGCCCACACAACTCAAGGTGGAAATCAACTGATTTATTTAAATAATGTGTGTTACTGCGGTTATTCTGGCTGTTAAATCTAAAAAAAAATGTTTCTGGCTCCGCCTGCCAAGAGACTTGGGCTCCGGCCCTGCTGCTGGCTCTACCGGCTATAAAGAATTACTCTTCTGGCATGCCCTGTCCCCAGCTCAAAAAAATGCTAACTCCCATTCTTTTAAAAAGATAATTTCTCCTCTCACACAGCTCTTTAAAAAATATTTTCCCTCTAGCCCCGATCACAGCTCTGCCAGTTATTTAAAAAATATATGCTCATCCTCTGGTAGTGCTGCTGCTTTTTGCTGCCATTAAGTTTTAAAGCATATTCTCTGCTTTGCCTGCCTAGGTCCCAGCTCTGTTCTTGGGCTGTGTTCTATTCCCCAGCTCAGCACTCTGCCTCTGTCCCTGCTGCTGTTAAATTTAAAAAATTGCCTGCTCCTGGTTCTGCCCTGGGACTCCACATCAGTACTGACAGACATCAGGCTCCCTTCCCAGTGCCCCCCTAATGCTGATAAATCAGTGTCCCCAGTAATACTACTTGGTGTAACACTCCTATTCTTATAAAACCTCTGATTCACTCTGGGTAATACCACGGTAGATGTGTTTGTACATATTAAAAATCTTGCATATTGAATACCTCCTGTAATACTTTCTCCATCACACTTTATTGTTTTACACCTATTTCTTCTACTTGCCTCATTTCTGCCACCCAATGTATTCATTATAAATTTATGCAGAACAGTTTCTAATTTATTATCTAAATTTCTTCCAGTTAATTGGGTGACATACAAATTTATTCCACCTCAAGGAAATTTCCTCCAGGTAATTGTGTGACATTCATATTTATTCACTGGGATTCACTCAGATTAAATTCTCAAAGGGGAAGGCTATCTAAGTGTACCAATCAAATTGTTAGAATAAAAATTCTAAGGTCTTTTGTCCGCCATTTTTTGCACAGTAACTGAAATTTCCAAAATAAGGTTCTGAACAAACTGAAAACATGAAAAAATTACATATTTCACAATAACAATCACGCTTGGTTATAACGTTTCTTTTGTTTGAGTATCTTCATTAATGTTTTTACATGAAGGCCTCGGCCCCTTTTAAAGCCTGGGCTTGAAGTTTATGTTTTGACCGACAGCTGTCACTGTTAGCTTCAGGGAGACGCTGCAGTGTGAGCGTGCGTGGTGCACACAATTTCCCACCATACAGCAGCAATTTCTTACTGTTGTTTGTCCCATGTCAGAATTTCTGACTTCTTCCCAAAACACACTGGACAACAAATTTTCATTTTTTTTCTTAAGATAATACAGTTTTATATTCTAGTTATTCTCCATAGCCAAATTCAACTGCTTAGGGTTTAGAAAAAACTAGAGATCAGCTGAACTTACAAAGGCAAAATAATGAATTTATTTTTCTACACGGAAAAGCCTCTTCATTTTGGCTTCACTACACTTACAAATCTTCCTCTTTTCAGGTAAATACATCAGTTCTCAGATAAGTTTTAGAATTTATCAGACTAAGAAGAAGTAGGATGGAAGATGAATGAGAAAGACTCAGAAAGAGAGGGACAGAGAGTGACAAGAGGGAAAGACAGAAAGCAAGAGGCACAGAGAGAGAACGAGAGACAGAGAGCATGAGGCAGAGAGTGACAGAGATAGAGAGTGCGAAGCACAGAGAGACAGTGAGGCAGAAAGAGTGAGAAAGACAGACAGCAGCACAGAGAGAGACAGAGCGAGAAAGGGGCAGAGAGAGAAAAAATGAGGGCCACTGAAAGGTGCAGATACAGACTAAGAAAGGGGAGAGAGACAGACAGAATAATAATGGGACACAGAGTGCAAGATAAAGCGAGCTTGCACGCATGTGCATGGGACAGAAAGAGAGAGCGGGATGCAGAGAGAGGGGAAGAGACAGAGAAAAAGAGAAAATGAAACAGAAAGAGAGAAAAAGAGATGTGCGAGAGACAGAAAAAGTGTCCCCCCCATCATTAAAGATGTAGATGAAGGAACTAATAATAAATCATAATAATAATGACAACTGATTTCAAGTTTTCATGGGAAAATGGACAGAATTGCATAATTTAATCCCCAGAACACCAGTAAAAAGCCCAGGACACCATGCAATGAAAACAGAATCTGACTTAGTCACAGTAAATCAGTGGGCCTGATAATTCAATCTGCATAACAGCCTTGTTATAAAACAGTGTATCCACTGACACGCCAAGAATAACACCTCGGGAAATCGGCTAGTAGATAGATTATAAATGTCGTTAAATGTACACTTTAAGGTTTGCAGTGACCTAGTAAATGCAATAAAAAACAGGCTGAGAATTCTCCATTTTCTTTACTGAACACAGAGGTTGTACATGCAGGGATACCCAAAAAATACAGTCCAGTTGTATAAAGCAACCTCCAGGAATGGAGCAAAACCAAGCCCCAGGCCCCCAAGTGAGGGTATGCCTTGGAGAACTAACTTATTGGTCAAATTTCCAAGAAAACAGAGAATTCTTTGAGTAAATTTATCGTTTTGTTTGGGAATTATTTAAGTATTTGTGTGTTTGTTGTGTTCGAAACCTTATTTTTAATTTCCTCTGGTTACTGGCAAAGCAAGATGGCGGCCGAAAGGATTTCTTTTTCCCCCAATAGTATTTTGAGTAATTTAATTAGTTCCCCTTCTCCTCCTTGCTGGCTGTTTATTGATAACTGTTTACTAATTCGTCATTGATATTTTTACTACCTCTTCAGTAATATTTCAGGCAACCAACATCATTCAATTCATAACCATCTGTTGCTTTTTATAAATAGATTTGAGCCAATCAAGGATGCGTGATGGAGAATGTGACGTACACTTTGCATATCTGATACTTGGACGTGTGACGGACGTGTGTGAGACTTTTAGTTATTTCAGTATATTAATAACCTGAACATAGCACTACTTCAGTAATACATTAACTACTCTTTTTACTGCTCCCAGAAATGTAATGATGATTTTTGTTTTGAAGAGGGCTTCCTGGGACCAGAAGCTATTCCAGGCAGTGTATTGCAATAATTGGTGATTCTCACAATATATCAGCACATACCAACACCTCTAAATGCTATTTCTATGGATACCACTTTTTGGCTGCAGTTAGCTTTAACAACAGGGCAGGGCTTACAAGAACAGTAAACATGCTCTGCAGTAACTCAGAGTAACAAGGTTGGAGAGATTCAGCACTCAAATTTAACATTGGATCAAAACCTGACATTGCTCCTTTAAACTTCCTCAATCTCCCCAATCCCAAGTCATTGATCTAACACAGCCTTCCACTTGCAATCTTTGTACAGTGGCCATATAGCATTGCTCTTTTAAGTGTTTCATATTTTGACAAATATTTGAGTGGTATAAGATTGTTAATGTGCCTAATTTTTTTTATGAAAAAGAAATCATTTCACTTTCTTTCAGAGGGTGAAGTCTGGGTCAGCAGCCTGAGAGACGTGAATGTTGGTATACCTTTCTAGATTTTGCCTAAGAAATTTGCACAGGAGGAAAACAAACCTTTAACATTTCTAACTTTAAAGTAAGTAACAATTTCCCGAGACAAGGGGAGTGCCTCACCCTTTCTTGGTGTTCTTTTTCTTGGAGTCAGGTGTAGGAGAAGGAGAAGGGGAACGTTTTCTCTTTTTGTGACTGCTTCCCTTCTTATCTCTCCGATCTGAGTCAGGGCTGTGCACCTTTGAATAAATGTTTAAGAGTCACTCATCTTCCACACAACCTCATTCTCACTGAAAGCACCAAATCACCAAGGGGGCGCGTTGGAGGCAGGACTGCTGCTTGTTGGGTTTTAGTCCCGTCTCCATCGATTTCCGGCCAACCCACGCTATTTTCCCTTGATTGACCTTGTTAAGCCCGCCCAGCGGGCTTAGCAGGCCAATTAAGGGAAAGCCGGTGACAGAGAACGTCAGCGTATGACGTTTCATCTGTCAAAAATTTTTGACAGATGACTTGTCATTGTTTGACAGCTTTGAGAAGCTGTCAAACACGGACATTCTCTGTTGTTTGGTGAGTCCTTGTATTCAAGACTCACCAAACCTATTTCCTGAGCAGAAATCAAATGGCTGTTGCATCAGAGAATGCAGCAGCCATTCTGACATCTCTGCCGTGGAGAGATCCCCAACAATTGAAGCCTGCAGGAAGAAACAAAGGTAAGGAAACTTTTTCTACGGCTTTTCACTCACCTCACATACTTACCGCTCCACACTTGCACCCATCACTCACCTCCGACCCCCGCAGACCCACTGCTGTAATCCCCTTCCCGCCTCGAGGAGACGGGACCCGGCACGGGTCGGGTACCCGCCTCCTGGGAAGATGGCATGGAGGCGGGTTGGGTGCCCGCCCCCAGATTCTACCATTTTCCCGACTTAGGAAAGCGAACAGGATAGGATCTTGTATTTGATTTTTTAAACTTTTGATTAGGTACACATTTACCTGAAGTCAAATGATTTTTTTTCTTCCTAACTATTTTCAAATAACAAAATATAGTGAACATCTGTTCTGAAAGCTTTCATCTTTTACCAAAGTACATTGCAAGTTCAAATTTAAACATAACCACCAAAAGGAACAATCTTCAGAAAAAAACAATATTGCGTCACAAGTAACACGGCCAAATCCTCCACTGACTGAAACTCAGCTCAAGTTATAAAAGAGGTAAATTGGAAAACAGAGGGAATTACCTCTTCTGTTAATGTTTTGGCAGAAATTCTTTTCCTTCGAACAACAGGTGCTCGGTCATCATTCACCTCATAGTCTTCCTCATTCATCCATTCATTAAAGGTGTCGGTGTCCATTATCCACTTAGCATGGACCTTTCAATAAACAGGAAGTTTAGTTAGTATTGAAAATCAGTCCATATACCTGCACAAGAGTTAAGACTGGATGAATACTGGAAATCTTCCCGAAAGCTCAGATACCACTGTCAGCAGAAAGTGGGGCAGGGAAGGAACCGGTTTTCTTTCTTTGCTAAAATGCAAACAATCCATCACTGCATTGTTTCACCTCTTCAACCCACCAGCAAAAAGACAGTAGCCAATGAGGAAGGGGTTTTACCATTAGAAAGGGAGGTGGTGGAGTATCACATATTATTTACAGCACAGAAACAGGCCATTCGGCCCAACAGGTCCATGCCGGTGTTTCTGCTCCACACGATCCTCCTCCCACCCCTCTTCATCTCCCCCAATCAGCATAATCTTCGACCGTTAACTCTGTTTCTCTCTCCACGGATGCTGCCTGGCCTGCTGAGTTTTTCCAGCGTTTTCTGTTGTTATTTCAGCATAATCTTCTATTCCTTTCTCCCTCATGTGTTTATCTAGCCTCCCCTTAAATGCATCTACACTATTCACCTCAACCACTCCCTGTGGTAGCGAGTTCCACATTCTAACCACTCCCTGGGTAAAGAAGTTTCCCCTGAATTCCCTATTGGATTTATTAATGATTATCTTATATTTATGGCCCCTAGTTCTGGTCTCGCCCGCAAGTGGAAACATCTTCTCTATGTCTACCCTATCAAACCCTTTCATAACCTTAAAGACCTCTAACAGGTCACCCCTCAGTCTTCTCTTTTCTAGAGAAAAGAGTCCCAGCCTGCTCAATCTTTCCTGATAGGTATGCCCTCTCAGTTCTGGTTCATTCTAGTAAATGTTTTTTATACTTTAGTGCCTATATCCTTTTTATAATATGGAGATGAGAGCTGTTCACAGTACTCCAAGTGTGGTCTAACCAAGGTTCTATACAAGTTTAATATAACTTCTCTGATTTTCAATTCTATCCCTCTAGAAATGAACCGCAGTGCTTGGTTTGCCTTTTTTATGGCCTTATTAACCTGCGTCGCTACTTTTAGTGATTTGTGTATCTGTACCCCCAGATCCCTCTGTTCCTCTACACCATTTAGACTCTTATTTTCCAAGGAGAATGTGGCCTTCTTATTTTTCCAACCAAAATGTAAAACCTCACACTTATCCAAATTGAAGCTAACTTGCCAATTACACACCCATTCTGCAAATTTATTAATGTCTTCCTGCATTTTGTCGCAGTCCTCCTCTGTACTAACTACACTCTCGGAATTGTGCTTCCGATTCCCGAGTCCAAATTGTTTATGTAAATGGTGAACAACAATGGTCCCTGCACTGATCCTTGTAGAACACCAATTTCCACCTTTTGCCAGTCTGAGTAACCCCTACTCTCTGTTTTCTGTTTTGTAGACAGCTTGCTATCCATTCTGCTACTTGTCCCCTGGCTCCACATGTTCTGACCTTCGTCATGAGTCTACTATGTGGTACCTTATCGAAGGCCTTTTGGAAATCCAAATATATTATGTCTACTACATCACCCATATCTACCCTTTCTGTTACTTCTTCAAAGAATTCAATAAGGTTGGTCAAGCAACCTTACCTTTTGGAATCAGTGCTGACTACTCGTCATATTTTCAGTTTTTAGATTTTTTTTATCACATCTTTGAAGTAAGGATTCCATTATCTTTCCTACCACCGACGTTAAGCTAATTGGTCTGTAGTTCCCTAGACTTGTTCCATCTCCCTTTTTAAATACAGGAATCACATTAGCTGTGCACCAGTCCTCTGGCACTATACCCTTTTCGAATTAATTTTTATATATATGTAATACTGCTTCTGCTATCTGCAGGAGACGTCACGAGTGCATAAACAGGCTCAGAGATTGGGCAGCTACATGACAACTGCAGTTTAATGCAGGAAATTGTGAGGCAATCCATTTTGGTAATATTGCAATGGAGGAGCAACAGGATTTGTTTGTGCAGATAAATAAATCCTTAAAAGTGGGTGGACAAGTTTAAAAAAAATACCTCAAAGCAGTAAATGGGATTTGAGGGTTTATGTTGAGAAGGATTGAATAAACATAGACATAGAAGATAGGAGCAGGAGTAGGCCATTCGGCCCCTCGAGCCTGCTCCGCCATTCAATGAGATCATGGCTGATCATCCAAATTCAGTACCCTGTCCCTGCCTTCTCCCCATATCCCTTGATCCCTTTAGTCTTAAGAAATATATCTAACTCTTTCTTGAATATATTTAATGAATTGGCCTCCACTGCCTTCTGTGGTAGAGAATTCCACAGGTTCACCACTCTCTGGGTGAAGAAATTCCTCCTCATCTCTGTCCTAAATGGCCTACCCCTTATCCTTAGACTGTGACCCCTGGTTCTGGACTCCCCGGCCATCGGGAACATCCTTCCTGCATCCAGTCTGTCCAGTCCTGTTAAAATTTTATAAGTTGCAATGAGATCCCCTCTCATTCTTCTAAACTCCAGCGAGTATAAGCCCAATCGACCCAATCTCTCCTCATATGTCATTCCTGCCATCCCAGGTATCAGTCTGGTGAATCTTCGCTGCACTCCCTCCATGGCAAGAACATCCTTCCTCAGATAAGGCGACCAAAATTGCACACACTACTCAAGGTGTGGTCTCACCAAGGCCCTGTACAACTGCAGCAAGACATCCTTGTTCTTGTACGCGAACCCTCTCGCTACGAAGGCCAACATACCATTTGCCTTCTTAACCGCCTGCTGCACCTGCATGTTTACCTTCAGCGACTGGTGCACAAGGGCACCCAGGGCTCGTTGCACTTCCCCTTCTCCCAATCTATTGCCGTTCAGATAATAATCTGCCTTCCTGTTTTTGCCGCCAAAGTGGATAACCTCACATTTATCCACATTATACTGCATCTGCCATGCTTCTGCCCAATCACCCAACCTGTCCAAATCATACTGGAGTTTCTCGGCATCCTCCTCACAGCACACACGCCCACCCAGCTTTGTGTCGTCTGCAAACGTGGAGATATTACATCTAGTTCCCTCGTCTAGATCATTTATATATATTGTAAATAGCTGGGGTCCTAGGACCGATCCCTGCGGTACCCCACTAGTCACTGCCTGCCACTCGGAAAAAGAGCCGTTTATTCCAACTCTTTGCTTCCTGTCTGCCAACCAGTTCTTTATCCAAGTCAGTACCTTGCCCCCAATCCCACGTGCCTTAACTTTACACGCTAATCTCTTATGTGGGACCTTATCGAAAGCCTTCTGAAAGTCCAAATACACCACATCCACTGGTTCTCCCTTATCTATTCTACCAGTTACATCCTCAAAAAATTCCAGTAGATTAGTCAAGCACGATTTACCTTTTGTAAATCCATGTTGACTTTGTCTGATCCTGTCATTGTTTTCCAAGTGCTCTGCTATTACATCTTTTATAATGGACTCTAGCATTTTCCCCACTACCGATGTCAGGCTTACCGGTCTATAATTCCCCGTTTTCTCTCTACCATCTTTTTTGAATAGTGGGGTAACATTAGCTACCCTCCAATCCATGGGAACTGTTCCAGAGTCTATAGAATTTTGGAAGATGACCAGCAATGCATCTACTATTTCTAGGGCCACTTCCTTACGTACCCTAGGATGTAGATTATCAGGCCCTGGGGATTTATCGGCCTTCAATCCCGTCAATTTCCCTAACACCATTTTCCTACAAATACTGATTTCTTTCAGTTCCTCCCTCTCATTAGACCCTATGTTCCCCGACATCTCTGGGGGGTTATCTGTGTCCTCCTTTGTGAAGACAGAACCAAAGTATGTATTTAATTGGTCTGCCATTTCTTTGTTCCCCATTATAAATTCCCCTGATTTTGACTGAAGCAAAGTGGTCATGGTAACTCAAAAACAGCTTCCATTTATATAGCGCCTCTAACGAAAAAATGACCCAAGACACTTCACGGAAGGCATATGTGGAAAATGAATGCCAAGACAAGAAAGGAGAGATTAGGAGGGGTGACCAAACTCTTGATCAAAGAGATGGGTTTTGATGACATTTTTAAAGGAGGGGAGAGGCGGCGAAGTTTAGGGACGGATATTACAGAAATTTGGATCCAATTGGCTGAAGGCATGGCCATTAATGATGGGGTAGAGGGAATGTACAAGAGGCTGGAGTCAGAGGCAGTTTAAGAAAAGAAGGCTGTGGAGATGGGAGGGGTGAGGCCATAGAGGGATTTAAAGAGAAGGAGCCAATGTTGGTCAGCAAGCACAGGGGTGATAGACGAGCAGGACTTAGTGTGGGACAGGATAAGTGCAGCAGAGTTATGAACAAGTTGAAGTTTATGGGGGTGAGGGGTGGAGGTCAGCAAGGAAAGTGCTGGAGTAGTCAAGTCTGGAAGTGACAAAGGCATGTATAAGGATTTCAGTGGCAGATGGGCTGAGATAGGTGGAAGTATGCGGAGAGGATATGGGTCTCAAACTCATGCTTACATGTGTGTTTCAAATAACTATCCTGTTCCTGGCTTATGTACTGTTGTCAGTTTTTCCTGGATTCCAGTGAGCCCGAGGCTATTTTAGCATAAGGTGAAACTGGACATGGTGTGAAACAAAGGGAAATCCTCCTCTCCAAGTTGCATTGTCAGCTATCTCGGAATGGAGCCGAACCAGGTCGGAGTGTCAAACACCCAAGACCTTGCTCCTTGCAGGTAAGTGGCATCATTTTATAATATTATTTTCATTTAAGAATTTATTTTATTTTAAAATTCCAATTCAAATACTGCATTTCCTTTGTCTCACAATTAAAACAATAGTTCCAAGCTTTATATCCATAAATATTACACACAATGAGCAGGAGGCCCAGGAGCTGTCAGGGGTAAACTTGAGGATGATCTGTAAAACAATAACCTGGTTAACACCAATCAGAATGGATTCCGAGAGGGAAGATCCTGCCTGACAAACCTTGACTTCTTTGAGGAAGTGACAGCCCAAGTGGACTGCAGGAATTTCAATGACATTACTGACCCAGACTTCCAGAAGGCATTTGATGAAGTTTCACATGAAAGGCTTTTAGTTAAACTCAAAACTGTGGGAATTGCGGGTAAACCTTTGATATGGTAAGAAATTGGTTGAAGGGTAGAAAACAACAGGTACTTGTTAGAGGAGTTATGTGAGGCTGGAGGGGGGAAGTACTGAGTGGGGTGTCCTAGGGGTCAGTGTTGAGACCACCACTGTTTCAAATTTACATTCATAACTTGGATTCATAAGAACATAAGAAATAGGAGCAGGAGTAGGCCAATCGGCCCCTCGAGCCTGCTCCGCCATTCAATAAGATCATGGCTGATCTGATCCTAACCACCAATCCACTATCACAGAACCATCTCCTGAATCTAACAGAATTAGACACACGCACGGCCCCTGGGCCCGCTCCGCTACCCACAGGGCCATGACCGATCCGAACCTAGACTCATGTCCAAATTCCTGCCCGCTCCCCGTAACCCTTAATTCCCTTTACTTCTAGGAAACTGTCTATTTCTGTTTTAAATTTATGTAATGATGTAGCTTCTACAGATTTTTGGGGCAGCATATTCCATGGACCTACCACCCTCTGAGTGAAGTAGTTCCTCCTCATCTCAGTTTTGAAAGAGCAGCCCCTTATTCTAAGACTATGCCCCCTAGTTCTAGTTTCACCCATCATCGGGAACATCTTCCCCGCATCCACCCGATCCAACCCCTTCACAATCTTATATGTTTCAATAAGATCGCCTCTCATTCTTCTGAACTCCAATGAGTAGAGTCCCAATCTACTCAACCTCTCCTCATATGTCCATCCCCTCATCCCCGGGATTAACCGAGTGAACCTTCTTTGTACTGTTGTAAATGTGAAGTGATCAAATTTGCAGACAATATCAAACTTGGGGGCAGCAGAATTGGAGGCGGTAGCTCAGAAATTACAGCTCGAGTTGGACAAAATTTGTATATGCACAGAAAATGGCAGAGGAAATTTAATGCAGAAAAAAAGTGTCAAGTTCTGCAAATAGGAAGGAAACATTGGCGACAAATGTACTCCATGAATGGTGTGGAAATAGTTAAGGATGAAGCTGAAAGAGACCCAAGAGTCTCAACACTAAATGGCCTAGAAATTCAATGTCACTGTGCCTGTTTTACAGGTGTAAAATGGGCACAAAAGCATCCAATATGGCAGGCTGCATGCGCACATTCTGAGCCGGAGGTCTGCCGCCTGCCATATTGCTATATAGATATCATTAGGTCCTTTCCATGTGCAAACAGGGTGCCTAACCCCTGTTTGAGGCCACATGTGTAAAATTGGGCTGCCCTGAACTGTGTTCAGGAAAACCAGGCCTACATGCGGCGTAACCAGCAGGTCTTTAAAGGGACCACTCCAGACCGCCACCAAAAAGTCAAGTTTTGTAAAAAATATATATCTGAATGTGGAGCCGGGAGCCGCAGGGCTGCAACATCCGGCTCCACAGTAAAACCAGGGGTCGTTGCTGTCTACCGCTCACACACCCTCTCCCGGTCACGCCCTCCCCTCTCGATCACTCCCCCCCCACCCCCCCCCCCCCACACCAACTAAGATGTACCTGAGGGTCGCTACTGGCAGCGGCCCAAAATTGAAATGTCTTCGCTGGCGAGCTACCCGGGGACGCCAAGAAGGTGTCTTCAGCTCGCCGGTCTGATGCAAATGAGACCCAATATTGGGTGGGCCTTGGGCCTACCCATTCCAGTGCAGGGAATGTTCCCTGCGCTCAGTTTGCACCGGCAGGCCGGTGAGAACCAATTTCTAGGGCAATATGTCGAACCAATGCAGAGCAGCACTCACCTGTAACACTCCCTGTACAACCATAACAACTTGCATTTATACAGCGCCTTTAGCGTAGTAAAACATCCCAAGGCGCTTCACAGGAGCGTTATAAAACAAAATTTGACACTGAGCCACATAAGGAGATATTAGGACAAGCTTGGTCAAAGAGGTCAATTTTAAGGGAGTGTCTTAAAGGAGGAAAGAAAGGTAGCAAGGCAAAGAGGTTTAGGGAGGGAATTCCAGAGCTTCAGGCCTAGGCAACAGAAGACACGGCCGGCAATGGTGGAATGATTAAAATCAGGGGTGCACAAGAGACCAGAATTGGGAGGAGCGTAGAGATCTCGGAGGGTGGTAGGGCTGGAACACTCAAGAAGCTCAACACCATCCAGGACAGAGCACATTGCTTTATTAGCACCCTGGCTACTGGATTCAATATCCATCCCCTCCACCACTGGCACACTGGTTGCAGTATGTACAATCTACAGGATGCACTGGCAGTAACTCGCCAAGCTTATCTCGACAGCACCTACCAGCTCTGCGACATCTACCACTAAGAAGGACAAGACCAGCCATGTCGTAGGAACACCAGGGGAGGGGTTGCAGAGGGTGAAGGGGGCTTGGAGTCCTGAGAGGGGTAGGCAAGAGGCTGCAGCAACTATTGGTGACACAGGGTCATGGTGGAGGATGCTGCATTCAGAAAGCCCAGTATTATCACAACAGCAGCCTTTTCTGATTAAATAAAACAGGCCTTTCTAAGTTTTGAATGCGACCTAAACAGCAAAATAAACAGATTTTGATTCTGCGTTACCTATGCTCAGTTTACAATATTCTTTATTGAATATCCAAAATGGTTCAATATTTTCAGACACAGCAACATAGATGCATGAATGGGCAACATGTGCGCCAAATCTTTCAAATTCTCATGAAGAAATATTATAAATATGTACATTTTAATATATTAGGAATTATAAATCTGCAAACCTTCCGGGGTCGCTCAGTAGGTGGGGGGTCCTCAACTGATGCCTCAATTTCACTGGCTGGAATCCACGTATCATAACTGGAGGGACACAACACAGGAAGAATTTCAACATCGCAATACAGTACTCTTGGCCACAGTGCTAATATCATCACTTACAAATTCTTTGTAATAATACCATTACTCCATAACAAAATGTTATTAAGGCATTAAAACTTTTCAGTTCCAGGCTCTAGACTGTTGCTCGTAACAATGTTCCATCAGCATCCTGGTAAATATACAATTACCAGAAAACCTTGTTTATAAGTTAAATCTTTACTAAAACTCATATTTAGAGCAGGTGTAAAGAACTAAAAAACAACAGCTACAAAGTTCTGGCCAATATACATATTTTTATAGCACAATATAGCAACTTGTTTAATGATTCATTTAATAATTGAAACAACATTTCAAATATAATATTTTATAGACAAGTGACATCATGGGTTGTGCTCGGGTCCTTTAAAATTCCATGCTTGGGCTAGGTGAGTGTTTGAAGTAGTGTTTAGCAGCCTCTAGCAGAAGTAAATGGTGCTTCAACAATAAAGTGTAATCATTGCACGACGATGCTGCTGTACCAGGATACTCTATCACCAGTAAAGCAGTCAGGTGATAAGGTAAGCAAAGAAATATCATTCAAGTGCTAAGTTGTTGTAGGGGAAATGCCCCGTAAATTGCCTGAAAATGTGCTCTCAAAATGGAGTTTCAGCTTAAAGGTGTCCAAAAAAATGGAAACAGTAGTTAAACTGAATGCTGGGAAATGGTTGGGAAGTCGAAATTAATTAAAATCATGAAGATGTATATTTAAACAAAACATCCCTTACCAGTGATAAGGCGGCCAGCTAAGTACTGTGCTCAGGATAGGCTCATTAGTGCATAAGAACATAGGAATTAGGGGCAGGAGTCGGCCATTCGGCCCCTCGAGCCTGCTCCGCCATTCAATAAGATCATGACTGATCTTCTACCTCATCTCCACTTTCCTGCATTATCCCCATATCCCTTGATTAGTGGGACACAAATATATACCATATCTGGTCCTGTGTCGGACCCTTTGTTAAAAGATTGAGAATTTAGGGGAGCAAAAGTAGAACTTGGCAAGCCTAAAGATTTACGTCTCATTAATAAAGGGTCTTTCTTTACATGGCTGTTATACGTGATTGACACCAAAATAGATGAACTTTTCTGACACGTGTCACCCAGATTGGTCAACTGAATGGAAAGGGGTTTTTCTTTGAATTTAAAGAATATACCACAGTGCTTGGCACACCTCTCAACAGATTCTGACTCTCTTTGTTTAGTTAGAAGATTCTCTTGTCTTCTTCTGTAGTAATCTTTACCTAGATGATGTAAAAGAGAACCTTTCAAGTACAAAGTATATTCAGGATGGAGAGTAAAAGGTTATGTAAATCAGATTGTATGGCTATAGCAACCAGTTACCTACACAGATATTACCTAGAGATAAGTATATTACTTAAATGTACAAGTTGCCTGAATCAAGGAAGATGAGAGTGAAGTCAACTAGCTCAGATACCACCACTTGTGCATAAGGAGGATTCAGCCGGAACAGAGGAGCCGAGTGGAACAGATAACTCCAGCACTGAAGGGGCGCATCAACTCAATGTTCCAGAAGCTAACGCCGCTAACTATTTGTATGCTCAATGCTTAAGTTTAAGTAGTGATAATTGTGGTTTGTAGTCAATAAATAGTTGTTCATACATGATGTGTTGTCTGGCTGCTTTGATGATTTCACTCAGTAGCGTGTGGGCATCCTAATTGAGGGTTGGTGAGGTAAATCATATTCAATCCAAACTAGGTGACGTAAAATAGTTCGGCGAGCCAAATTTAGGAACTAATCACTCCAAGACGTAAGCTGGGCGATAAACCTCAGAAGGAAGCCATTCGGCCCATCATGCCTGTGCTGCCTCTTTGGTAGAGCTATCCAATTAGTCCCACTCCCCTTTCCCCATAGCCTGCAATCAAAACCCTTCATAATTTTGAACACCTCTATTAAATCACCGCTTAACTTTCTCTGCTCTGAGGAGAACAGTCCCAGCTTCTCCAATTTCTCACAAGAACATAAGTAATAGGAGCAGGAGTAGGCCATTCGAGTCTGCTCCGCAATTGAATAAGATCATGGCTGATCTTCTACCTTATCTCCACTTTCCTGCACTATCCCCATCTCCCTTGATTCCCTTAATATCCAAAAATCTATTGATCTCTGTCTTGAATATACTCGACGACTGAGCCTCCACAGCCCTCTGGGATAGAGAATTCCAAAGATTCACGGCCCTTTGAGTGAAGAAATTTCTCCTCATCTCAGTCCTAAATGGCCGACCCCTTATTTTTTTTTCATTTGTTCCTGGGACGTGGGCATCGCTGGCAAGGCCAGTATTTATTGCCCATCCCTAATTGCCCTCGAAAAGGCGGTGGTGAGCCGCCGCCTTGAACCGCTGCAGTTTGTTACAACTGAGGGCAGTTAAGAGTCAACCACATTACTGTGGGTCTGGAGTCACATATGGGCCAGACCGGGTAAGGACGGCAGATTTCCTTCCCTAAAGGGCATTAGTGAACCAGATGGGTTTTTACAACAATCCGATAGTTTCATGGCTCACCATTACTGATACTAGCTTTTTATTCCAGATTTATTTAATTGAATTTAAATTCCCCAGCTGCCGTGGTGGGATTTGAACTCACGTTTCCAGATCATTAGTCCAGTAACATAACCACTATGCTACCGTACCCGAGACTGTAACCCCCAGTTCTAGACTCCCCAACCAGGGAAAACATCCTCCCAACCGCTACCCTGTCAAGCCCTATAAGAATTTCATATGCTTCAATGAGATCAGTTCTCAGTCTTCTAAATTCTAGGGAATATAGGCCTAGTCTACTCAATCTCTCCTCATAGGACAATCCCCCCATCCCAGGAATCAGTCTGGTGAACCTTCGTTGCACTTCCTCTATGGCAAGTATATCCTTCCTTAGGTAAGGAGACCAAAACTGTGCACAATACTCCAGGTGTGGTCTCACCAGGGTCCTATATAATTGCATAAGACATCTTTACTCTTATACTCCAATCCTTTTGTAATGAAGGCTAACATGCCATTTGCTTTCCTAATTGCTTGCTGCACCTGCATGTTAACTTTCAGTGATTTGTTTACAAGGACACCCAGGTCCCTCTGAAATCCAACATTTCCCAATCTCACCATTTAAAAAATATTCTACTTTACTATTTTTCCTACCATTTCTCCACATTATATTTCATCTGCCATATTCCTGCCCATTCACTTAACCTGTCTATATCCCTTTGCAGCCTCTTTGCATCCTCCTCACAACTTACTTTCCCACCTAGCTTTGTATTGTCATCAAACTTGGATATAGTACATTTGGTCCCCTCATCCAAATCATTGATATAGATTGTGAGTAGCTGAGGCCCAAGCACTGATCCTTGCGGTACCCCACTAGTTACAGCCTGCCAACCCGAAAATGACCCATTTATTCCTACTCTCTATTTGCTGTCCTCAATCCATGCCAGTATATTACCCCCAACCCCATGAGCCCTAATTTTGCGTAATAACCTCGTGTGGCACCTTATCGAATGCTTTCTGAAAATCCAAATACACTACATCGACTGGTTTCCCCCTTATCTACCCTGCTAATTACAACCTCAAAAAACTCTTAACAGGTTTGTCAAACACGATTTCCCTTTTATAAATCCGTGTTGACTCTGCCCAATCATATTATTTTCTAGGTGCCCTGTTACCACATCCCTAATAATAGATTCTAACATTTTCCCTACTACTGATGTCAGGCTAACTGGTCTGTAGTTCCCTGTTTTCTCTCTCCCTCCTTTCTTGAATAGTGGGGTTACATTTGCTACCTTCCAATCCGCGGGGACCGTTCTAGAATCTAGGGAATTCTGGAAGATCAAAACTAATGCATCCAGTATCTATGTAGCCACCTTTTAGAACGCTAGGATGCAGGCCATCAGGTCCAGGGGATTTGTCAGCTTTTAACAGTAATTAACAGGAAACGGGTCTGATGACGTCAGTTGATGACGCGTCATCTGCCGTTTTCCTTAAAGGGACCATGCACAATTTTATTTTGACAGTTGATCTGTCAGTGTTTGACAGCATTGAGGTGCTGCAAACACTGACAATCACTGCACAAAGGTGAACACTTTCACCCAGGCTCTCCAATGACTCTCTCCATATGCTTATGGAGGGAGTCACAGCACGCAGGGAGAGTCTCTTCCCTTCCAAAGGCGGAAGGGACCTCCCCAGGACACCAACTTACCTTTAACCTCCACCCTACCTTTAACCTCCACCCTTCTCTCTCTATCTACTTTATCACTTCCCCGTCTCACTAGCCACCCCTCACACTCATCCTACTGCAAGCATACCAACTAACAACACACAAGGGTAGGCACTTGAGAGGTTTAGCCAATGTCCATGTGAAGTCAGAGTCATAACAGCACAGAAGGAGGCCATTTGGCCCATCGAGTCCGTGCCGGCTCTCTGTAGAGCAATCCAGTCAGTCCCATTCCCCCGCTCTATCCCCGTAGCCCTGCAAGTTTATTTCCCTCAAGTGCCTATCCAGTCTCCCCTTGAAAACATTGAGTGTCTCCGCTTCCACCACTTCCATCAGCAGCGAATTCCAGGTCACCACCACTAGCTGCGTAAAAAAGTTTTCCCACACATCCCCCCCTATATCTCCTGCCCAATACCTTAAATCTGTGTCCCCTAGTCCTTGTACCATCAACTAGTGGGAACAGCCTTTCCCTGTCTAGCCTATCCAAACCTGTCATAATCTTGTACACCTATCAAATCACCCCTCAACCTCTTTTGCTCTAATGAAAACAAATCCAGCTTCTCCAACCTGTCCTTGTAGCTAAGATCCCCCATCCCCGGAACCATTCTGGTAAATCTCCTCTGCACCCCCTCAAGGGCCTTCACATCCTTCCTAAAGTGTGATGACCAGAACTGTACGCAGTACTCCAGTTGTGGCCTAACCAGCGCTTTATAAAGGTTCAGCATAACCTCTCTACTTTTGTACTCAATACCTCTATTTATTTATGAAGCCCAAGGTCCCATATGCTTTGTTAACCACTCTCTCAATATGTCCTGCCACCTTCAGGGACCTATGCACATTAACTCTCAGGTCCCTCTGTCCCTGCACACTCTTTAAAACTGTGCCATTAAGTGTTGTTCTTTCTGCCAAAATGCATCACCTCACACTTCTCTGTATTAAATTCCATCTGTCTGCCCATTCTGTGAACCTTTCGATGTCCTGTTGCAGTTGATTGGCAACATAGAAACATAGAAGATAGGAGCAGGAGTAGGCCATTCGGCCCCTCGAGCCTGTTCTGCCATTTAATGAGATCATGGCTGATCATCCAAATTCAGTACCCTGTCCCTGCCTTCTCCTCATATCCCTTGATCCCTTTAGCCTTAAGAAATATATCTAACTCCTTCTTGAATATATTTAATGAATTGGCCTCAACTGCCTTCTGTGGTAGAGAATTCCACAGGTTCACCACTCTCTGGGTGAAGAAATTCCTCCTCATCTCTGTCCTAAATGGCTTACCCCTTATCCTTAGACTGTGACCCCTGGTTCTGGACTCCCCCGCCATCGGGAACATCCTTCCTGCATCAAGTCTGTCGATTCCTGTTAGAATTTTATAAGTTTCAGTGAGATCCCCTCTCATTCTTCTAAACTCCAACGAGTACAAGCCCAATCGACCCAATCTCTCTTCATACGTCATTCCTGCCATCCCAGGTATCAGTCTGGTGAATCTTCACTGCACTCCCCCCATGGCAAGAACATCCTTCCTCAGATAAAGTGACCAAAACTGCACACAATACTCAAGGTGTGGTCTCACCAAGGCCCTGTACAACTGCAGCAAGACATCCTTGCTCCTGTACTCGAATCCTCTCATTATGAAGGCCAACATACCATTTGCCTTCTTAACCACCTGCTGCACCTGCATGCTTACCTTCAGCGACTGGTGCACAAGGACACCCAGGTCTCGTTGCACTTCCCCTTTTCCCAATCTATTGCCGTTCAGATAATAATCTACCTTCCTGTTTTTGCCACCAAAGTGGATAACCTCACATTTATCCACATTATACTGCATCTGCCCAATCACCCAACCTGTCCAAATCAGTTTCTCTGCATCCTCCTCACAGCACACACGCCCACCCAGCTTTGTGTCGTCTGCAAACTTGGAGATATTACATCTAGTTCCCTCGTCTAGATCGGCTTTCGACAAACATCCACTACAAGCCCACTGACTCCCACAACTACCTGGACTACACTTCCTCCCACCCCGCTTTCTGTAAGGACTCTATTCCATCCTCCCAGTTTCTCCGTCTCGTCTTTTCTGACGATGCCACCTTCCATACCAGTGCTTCCGACATGTCTTCCCTTTTCCTCAACCGAGGATTCCCCTCTACTGTGGTTGACACGGCCCTTGACCATGTCCGTTCTATTTCCCGCAATTCTGCTCTCACCCCTTCCCCTCCCTCTCAGAACCATGATAGGGTTCCCCTTGTCCTCACCTTTCACCCCACCAGCCTCCACATTCAACGGATCATCCTCCGCCGTTTCCGCCACCTCCAACGTGATCCCACCACCAAACACATCTTCCCCTCACCTCCTCTTTTAGCATTCTGAAGGGACCGCTCCCTCCGCGACACCCTGGTCCACTCCTCAATCACCCCCAACAGCCCTTCTCCTTCACCTGGCACCTTCCCGTGCAAGCGCAGGAGATGCAACACATGCCATAGAAACATAGAAGATAGGAGCAGGAGTAGGCCATTCGGCCCTTCGAGCCTGCTCCGCCATTCAATGAGATCATGGCTGATCATCCAAATTCAGTACCCTGTCCCTGCCTTCTCCCCATATCCCTTGATCCCTTTAGCCTTAAGAAATATATCCAACTCTTTCTTGAATATATTTAACGAACTGGCCTCCACCGCCCTCTGTGGCAGAGAATTCCACAGGTTCACCACTCTCTGGGTGAAGAAATTCCTCCTCATTTCAGTCCTAAATGGCTTACCCCTTATCCTTAGACTGTGACCCCTGGTTCTGGACTCCCCGGCCATCAGAAACATCCTTCCTGCATCTAGTCTGTCCAGGCCTGACAGAATTTTATAGGTTTCGATGAGATCCCCTCTCAATCTTCTAAACTCCAGTGAGTATAAGCCCAATCGACACAATCTCTCCTCATACGTCATTCCTGCCATCCCAGGTATTAGCCTGGTGAATCTTCGCTGCACTCCTTCCATGGCAAGAACGTCCTTCCTCAGGTAAGGCGACCAAAACCGCACACAATACTCAAGGTGCGGTCTCACCAAGGCCCTGTACAACTGTAGCAAGACATCCTTGTTCCTGTACTCGAACCCTCTTGCCACGAAGGCCAACATACCAATTGCCTTCTTAACCGCCTGCTGCACCTGCATGCTTACCTTCAGCGACTGGTGCACAAGAACACCCAGGTCTCTTTGCACTTCCCCTTCTCCCAATCTATTGCCATTCAAATAATAATCTGCCTTCCTGTTTTTGCCACCAAAGTGGATAACCTCACATTTATCCACATTATAGTGCATTTGCCATGTTTCTGCCCAATCACCCAACCTGTCCAAATCGTACTGGAGTTTCACGACATCCTCCTCACAGCATACCCTCCCACCCAGCTTTGTGTCGTCTGCAAATTTGGAGATATTACATCCAATTCCCTCGTCCAGATCATTAATATATATTGTGAACAGCTGGGGTCCTAGGACCGATCCTTGCGGTACCCCACTAGTCACTGCCTGCCACTCGGAAAACGACCCGTTTATTCCAACTCTTTGCTTTCTGTCCGCCAACCAGTTCTCTATCCAAGTCAATACCTTGCCCCCAATCCCATGTGCCCTTTTACCTCCTCCCTTCCCACTGTCCAGGGCCCCAAACACCCCTTCCAGGTGAAACAGCGATTTACTTGTACTTCTTGCAATCTAGTATACTGTATTCGCTGCTCACGATGCGGTCTCCTCTACATTGGGGAGACCAAACGCAGATTGGGCGACCGCTTTGCGGAACACCTCCGTTCAGTCCGTACGGGTGACCCTGAGCTTCCGGTCGCCTGTCACTTTAATTCACCGCTTCACTCCCACTCTAACCTCTCTGTCCTCGGGCTATTACATTGTTCCAATGAAGCTCAACGTAAGCTCGAGGAACAGCACCTCACCTTTCGATTGGGCACTTTACAGTCTGCCTGACTCAACATCGAGTTCAACAATTTCAGATAATTATCCCTGCCCCCATTTTTCATGCAGTATGATTTTTGCCACTCCCATTTGCAACATTTTATCTTTCCTGCCTCTTACAAAAGTACAGGATGTTCTTTCAATTCCTTCCTCCCCTCCTAACCACCCCCCCCCGCCCCCACTGTCTCTGCACCTGCTTAATATCTGTTACATCTCCAGCTTTTTCCAGTTCTGATGAAGGGTCCCAGACCTGAAACGTTAACTCGGTTTCTCTCTCCACGGATACTGTCTGGCCTGCTGAGTATTCCCAGCATTTTCTGTTGTTATTTCCGTTTTCAATTCACTGAAATTAGCCCTCTTCCAGTCGAGTAACTTCACCTATGATTGTTCCTTGTCCTTCTCCATCACTACTCTTAACCTAATGATATTGTGATCACTGTTTCCCAAATGCTCCCCCATCTGAAAATGCTCCACTTACCCCACTTCATTCCTCACATCTAGATCCAGCGCTCCTTGCTGAGCTGGAAACATACTGATCAAGAAAGTTCTCCTGTACATATTTCAGGAATTCCTCCCCTTCCTTGCCCTTTACACTCTTTCTCCCCCCCCACCCCCACAGTCTATATTAGGATAATTGAAGTCCCCCATTATTACTACTCCAAAGTTCTTGCATCTTTCGGCAATTCAAGAAATTTACATCTTTCTGATCCAAAAATTCGCGCGTAGCGACATTTCGGTGGAAAACAGGCGCAAATCAGTTACGCGTGAGTTGCCTTTGAAAAAAACTGCACAACTCCGCTCTTACGCCGTAGTCACGCCCAAACTTTCCATTATAGTCCAGGCTTGTATGATGGGATATTGGTTTTACAATCTGCAGATGGCAAAGATGCTGGGGTGGGCTAGGCTTTTTTGAACTGCTTGTCTGTTCAGTAGTCTCAGACACCTCGTGCACCTGGACTCAGTGTCTATGTGCTGTCCGCCACCCTGTAAAGTGCTTCGAGGCACCTCTCTTATACCAGGAACGCTTTAGAAATGTAAATTACCATTCACTCTTTTCAACACCTCAATGCAGAGATTAACGGCAGCAGATTGGGTAATTCCCCCGTTAATCGTGCCTGGAGTGACTGGGATTGATTTTATACACAATGCTCCTCCACTCACTGCATTTTGCTGGAGAAATTACCCTGCTTTTAGCGGGAGAAGTTGCTGCAGTTTCGGTCATGAATTCTGTTTGTTGCAGTTCATAGAGACTCTTTTTAAATAGACTTTGTTTGCTTTAAATCCTGGCCAATTCATTGGCGGACACAGTGGTGTCAATAGACACTCTGGAGATGAACTGACAGTTTTGAATTAAAAGGTATGAAACATTGGCTAGAGTTTGTGCTTTGGGCACAATCGGCGATCCGGGCGCAAATTGCACCCAAAATTGCGGTAGTTTTGAGAAGAGCGTTTTCCCTCAAGTTTCCACGCAAACTCAATTGCATATCGACGAACGCAAAATCTGACATGAACCAGCACAATTGGACAACGTTTTATAAAGTAATCTTAAAAGAAAAATGTTTTGCTTTAAAAAATATTCCTCGATATATTGAAGAGTGGTAACTTGGTGCAGTTTGATTAATACAGCTGAAAATGAGTTTATCACAGAAAATAAGCATTTTAATCAGAGTGTTCTGGGGGAGGTGGGACCTGTACAGGCCAGACGGGTTGCATCTCAACAGAACCGGGACTAATTTGGCAGGGGGATGGGCACCAGGATGGAGCATTAGAAAGGAGAAACAAGGTGCACAAAGGACTAGGAGAGACAGATAGCACAGGAGTAAGAAATAGTACGGTATTCGGTGGGGTCCAACTAAGAGAGAATACAAGAAGGTCTAAGACAGGTTTACAGTGCAAGTGTGTAAACGCACAAAGCATGGTAAATAAGGATGGTGAGCTGCAGGCGCAAATAGCCACATGGGAATATGATGTCGTGGCAATAACGGAGACCTGGCTCAAAAAAGGGCAGCATTGGGTACTAAATATTCCTGGATATAAGATGTTCAGGAAAGATAGGAGGTGGGGTGGCAGTATTGATTAAGGAGAATATTGCAATGCTGGAGAGAGAGGATGTCCTGGAGGGGTCAAGGACAGAATCTATTTGGTTAGAGTTGAGAAACACTAGAGGTGCCATTACATTACTAGGTGTATTCTATAGGCCACCAACTAGTGGGAAGGATATAGAGGAGCAAATTTGCAGGGAAATTACAGAGAGATGCAAGAACGATAGAGTAGTGATAATGGGGGACTTCAACTATCCTAATATAGACTGGGATAGTAATAGTGTAAAGGGCGGGGGGGACGGACAAAAGAATTTCTAAAGTGTGTTCAGGAGGACGTTCCTGATCAATACATTTCTGGCCCAATGAGGAAGGAGGCATTGGTTCTGGGGAATGAGGTGGGTCAATTTAAGCAAGTGTCAGTAGGGGAACATTTCGGGAACAGTGATCACAGTATCATAAGGTTTAGATTAGCTGTGGAAAAGGACAAGGAGCAGTCCTGAGTAAAAATATTAATTGGAGGAGGGTCAATTTCAGTGGGTTGAGAACGGATCTGTCCCGGGTAAACTGGAATCAAAGATTGGCAGAAAAACTGCAATTGAACAATGGGCTGCCTTTAAAGAGGCAATGGTTTGGGTGCAGTTGAGGTACATTCCCACGAGGGGGAAAGGTAGGGCAACCAAAGTCAGAGCTCCCTGGATGACAAAAGAGATAGAGAGTAAGATGAAGCAGAAAAAGGGGGGCGTATGACAAATGTCAGGTTGAGAATACAAGAAAGAACCAGGCTGAATATAGAAAGTGCAGAGGGAAAGTGAAAAAGGAAATAAGAGGGGCAAAGAGGGAGTACGAGAATAGACTGGCAGCCAACATAAAAGGGAATCCAAAAGTTTTCTAAAGGCATATAAATAATAAACGGGTAGTAAGAGGTTGGGTGGGCCGATTAGGGATAAAAAAGGAAAAACATGGAGGCAGAGGGCATGGCTGAGGTACTAAATGAGTACTTTGCATCTGTCTTTACCAAGGAAGAAGATGCTGCTAAAGTCATAGTGAAAGAGGAGGCAGTTGAGATACTGGATGGGATAAAAATTGATAAAGGAGGTACTAGAAAGGCTGGCTGTACTTAAAGCAGATAAGTCACCAGGACCGGAGGGGATGCATCCTAGGATGCTGAGGGAGGCAAGGGTGGAAATTGCAGAGGTACTGGCCATAATCGTGTTTAACTAACTTGATTGAGTTTTTTGATGAGGTAACAGAGAGGGTTGATGAGGGTAATGCTGTTGACGTGGTGTACATGGGCTTCCAAAAGGCGTTTGATAAAGTGCCATATAATGGGCTTGCCAGTAAAGTTGAAGCCCATGGAATAAAAGGGACAGTGGCAGCATGGATAGGAAATTGGCTAAGTGACAGGAAACAGAGAGTAGTGGTGAACGGTTGTTTTTCAGACTGGCGGTAGGTATACAGTGGTGTTCTCCTGGGGTCAATATTAGGACCACTGCTTTTCTTGATCTATATTAATGACTTGGACTTGGGTCTACAGGACACAAATTAAAAATTTGCAGATGACACAAAACTTGGAAGTATAGTGAACAGTGAGGAGGATAGTGATAGACTTCAAGAGGACATAGACAGGCTGGTGGAATGGGCGGACACGTGGCAGATGAAATTTAAGGCAGAAAAGTGCGAAGTGATACATTTTGGTAGGAAGTACGAGAGACAATATAAACTAAAGGTACAATTCTAAAGGGGGTGCATGAACAGAGAGACCTGGGGGTGTATGTGCACAAATCGCTGAAGGGGGCAGGGCAGGTTGAGAAAGCGGTTAAAAAAGCATACGGGATCCTGGGCTTCATAAATAGAGGCATAGAGTACAAAAGCAAGGAAGTTATGATGAACCTTTATTAAACACTGGTTCGGCCTCAACTGGAGTATTGTGTCCAATTCTGGACACTGCACTTTAGGAAGGATGTGAGGGCCTTAGAGAGGGTGCAAATAAGATTTACAAGAATGATTCCAGGGATGAGGGACTGCAGTTACGTGGATTGACTGGAGAAGCTGGGGTTGGTCTCCTTGGAGCAGAGAAGGTTGAGAGGAGATCTGATAGAGGTGTTCAAAACCATGAGGGGTCTAGACAGAGTAGATAGAGAGAAACTGTCCCCATTGGCAGAAGGGTCGGTAACCAGAGGACACAGATTTAAGGTGATTGGCAGAAGAACCAAAGGAGACAGGAGAAAAAACTTTTTTACGCAGCGAGTGGTTAGGATCTGGAATGCACTGCCTGAAAGGGTGGTGGAGGCAGATTCAATCGTGGCTTTCAAAATGGAATTGGACAAGTACCTGAAGGACATTTTTTTGCAGGGCTCCGGGGAAAGAGCGGGGGAGTGGGACTAGTTGAAGTGCTCTTGCAGAGAGCTGGCACGGGCTCGACGGGCTGAATGGCCTCCTTCTGTGCTGTAACCATTCTATGATTCTATGTCTAGTCCACCACCTGTGAGTAACCCGATTTTAAATAATTCAAGCTCGTGTGTTGCTCCCTTTCCAAGGGCAAGTTCTCAAACCACAACAACAACAACTTGTATTTATATAGCGCCTTTAACATAGTAAAACGTCCCAAGGTGCTTCACAGGACCATTATCAAATAAAATTTGACACCAAGCCACATAAGGAGATATTAGGATAAGCTTGGTTAAAGAGGTAGGTTTTAAGGAGCACCTTAAAGGAGGAAAGAGGTATTGGCGGAGAGGTTTAGGGAGGAAATTCTAGAGCTTAAGGCCTTGGCAACTGAAGGCACGGCCACCAATAGTGAAGCGATTGAAATCGGGGATGGTCAAGTGGCCAGAATTTCAGGAGCGCAGATATTCCGGAGGGTTGTGGGCTGGAGGAAATTACAGAGATAGGGAGGGGCAAAGCTGTGGAGTGATTTGCAAACAAGGATGAGAATGTTAAAATTGAGACGTTGCTTAATCGGGAGCCAATGTAGATCAGCAAGCACAGGGGTGATGGGTGAACGGGACTTGGTGCGAGTTAGGACACGGGCAGCAGAGTTTTGGAGGAGCTCAAGTTTATGGAGGGTAGAACGTGGGAGGCCGGCCAGGAGTGCGTTGGAATAGTCAAGTCTAGAGGTAACAAAGGCATGGATGAGGGTTTCAGCAGCAGAGGAGCTGAGGCAGGGACGGAGTCAGGCGATGTTCCAGACTCCTCGAAGATCATTAATAATGCCAAACTGCTTTTCTTCACTGCCAGATCTTATCCCACTCAACCTTCATCCTCATCTCAGACACCAAATATGAGGAATTAATCGAGTCCAAAAGTGAAGCCATCTACACAGCTACATATGCATCATTTAACTGTCCCGCCCTTATTCTCCAACTCCCAGCATTCTCTCCTCACAAATGAGCCCTCACTCATCCCATACGCCACAGCTTAGCCCCATCTGTTCCTCAACCATATATCTCGTGCATAAAGGCCACCATCTGCTCCCTTGATTCCCTCCTATCCCAGCTCCTGACTGCCCAACTTCACATCCTCACATTCATGTTTGTTGACATCAAAACTACCATTATTTATACGCTCCTCAAAAAGTCCAACCTCAATCCTCTGCAACTACCACGTGAACTTCAACTTCCCTTTCTTTCCAAAGTCCTGGAATGTGCCGCCTCACAACTATGCTCCCATATTTCCCACCACTCCTTGTTTGAGAGCTTCCAATTCACCTTTGTGGCAGTGCTCTCTCCTATCTGCCACATTGAAAACACTACATTGCCTCTAATAACATCTTATCCTCTACATGCACGATCACCTCTGGTGTACCCCAGGGCTCCATCCTCAGTTCATTCTCCTCACTTTTCAGCACATCTAGTCTTGACTCCCTTAATTTACCCAGCTCCCACCTCAGTCCAGTACTGTGGAACCTGGGTGTACTGTTCAGTCCCAATTTGAGCTTCCTCCCCCACATCTTCTTCGTTACTAAGACCACTTTCTTCCACCTCCATGACACTGCCAGCCTCCACCCTCACTGCTGTTGAGACCCTAGTCCATGCCTCCATCATCTCAAGACTCAACTTCTCTAACGCTTTATTAGTTGGCCTCCCCACCTCCACAAATTATAATTCACCCAGAATGCCGCAGCCTGTGTCTTCATCCACACAATGTTCCAGATTTCTATTACCTCCGTCCTCCTCAGGCTCACTGCCATCTCATGGTCCAGCACATGGACTTTAAGATCTTCATTCTCACTTTCAAGTATACCTATAGCTTTGCCCCACCCTACCTTCTTTCAAGAATGCTTTTGTCTCTCCATAAATACTTCCACTCTCTCTCCTTTCCCCTTCCATTTAGCGTCTACTGTTTTTCTTGCATCTTGTAAAGTGTTTTAACATGTCCCTGCAAGTTAGAAGTGCCACAAAAACATAATATAAAGTGGTTCCTTGGGAAGTGGCACTCAAATGGAGCCCTGCGTCCTATATACATTTACTTTTCTCCATGCCATTGCTCGAAGTCAAACCTGGAGACCCACAATTTCAAGAGCTAAAAGGGAGGAATTCCAGCTCTGCCTTTTCAGGTTGAACTGGAGACCCATTGCAGTCAACAGCGAGAGACTGTGTATTTTCTGTCAACAGCAATTCATTAATGTAAAATTGCTACAAGTTGTTGAATAGCCATCAGAAGCTGTGAAAATCTGGGCACTTAAATATTCAGGCTAATTGCACATTTTGTTTAACAGAGTTAATGGCAAACTAATCTAGGTCCTGAAATAGCACATTTAATCAGGATGTGCACTCAAAGGGGTTTCACTGTACTAGAATCAGTGCTCCTCTGAACCTTCCTCTCCAAATCCCCCGTCCAACACATCCCCCTCCTCCCGGCATCCTCACTGTGTTGAAATCAAGACTCATCACAGCATCTTCTACTCTAATTTATCCTTTCCCAGGACTGAAAATTGTGGAACTCCTCATCTCCCTCAGTCTTCTCTTCCTCCTGCAAGCTACAAGCTTCGAAACCCAAGCTTGAGGTCAACTCATCACTACTTTATCTTGGTTTCTCTCCTACTCTTTCCAACCCTGGTGGTGACCTGCACCATGGCCCCTCACCTGGATTTCTCAATAACAGGCGGACCCCCAAATCAATTATGTGTGGGGTCTCAGAGCTCTGTCAGAGTATGATAACTGAAAAATGATATACTATTAGGATACTAAAAACAATTTCTTATTACTGTATATATATAGATATGCTTCATATAAGACTGGAAATGTAGGTTACTGTTTGGTAGTTGAAAAGGAGCTCAGCTTCTACGTGAGTCATTGTGGTGGATGTAGTTCACTCACCTATTATTGACCCAGTCATGCTCTACTGTCTATTATGGACTCCCCTCTCTCTGGGCTGGATTTTACCAGCCCTGAGGAGGCGGGACTGCTGGGAAAATGGGAAAAATTGGTCCCAACCCCGCTCCCAACCCGCCTCCAGACCATCTTCCCGGGAGGCGGGTCCCCGTCTCCTCGAGGCGGGAAGGGGATTAGAGCCAATTAACTGCCTGTTAACCGGCAGTTAAGAGGCTTTTCATCATTTTATGCCTGCTGATGCGGGCTTCCCGACGTTGGGAAACCCCACCAGGGTCAGCAAGGTGAGCAGTGGGTCTGCGGGGGTGAGAGGGGTCGAAATGTCAGCTGTAGAGGTGAGTGATGGGTACAAGCGTGGATAGGTAAGTATGAGAGGTGAGTGTAAAGTGTTGGAAAAAGTTTCCTTACCTTTGCTTCTTTCTGCAGGCTTCAACCTTTGAGGATCTGGAGGTGCCTCATCTCAACAGCAGAGATGACAGAATGGCTGCTGCATTCTCAGATGCTGCAGCCATCTGCTTTCTGCTGAGGAGAGAGGTCTTGGTGAGCCTGTGTGCAAGGGCTCACCTTAGAACAGAGATTGTCAGTGTTTGACACCGTCTCAAAGCTGTCAAACGCTGACAATTCATCTGTCAAAACATTTTCGACAGATGAAGTGTCATACGCTGACGTCATCTGTCACCGGCTTTCCCTTAATTGTCCGGTAGGCCAATCAAGGGAAAATAGCGTGGGTTGGTTAGAGGTCGCTGGGGCGGGACTGAAACCCGGAAACCAGAAGTTCCGCCTCCAGCACATCTCCATTGAGAAAATCCAGCCCTCTGGTTCCAGTCCTCCCACTCCCCTCTATCAAGTTCCTGGTGTGTCCCTCCTGGAGTCCTGTCTTGCTCCCCTCTCTCCAGCTCCCGTTCTCCTTCTCCTGATCTCCCATTCACTGTCTGTGTACAGTAAGTATGCATTAAGCCCACAGTTCTTGCTTTCTGGGGACTGGATTTTTTTTCTGTTGTTTTTGGCTGAAAAGTAGGGCACAAGCCTTATACACACGTATGCAAGATAATTCAATAAAGTTAATGGAATATCACCTTTCCATGAATCCGTTCCCGAATAGTATCTGAAAATTCTCACTACATTTGTGTGCTGTATTAACTTAACCCAACAATCTGACTGAATATTCAGATCTAAGTTATACAATCAAACGATCTATGATAGAAATGTTATCAACTGGATATTTCAAAACAAAAAATTTTCACCAGAAAATGTGCCTCATCAGTTACATTTGTTTTGGACGAAGAAGGCCCTTCAGCCGATTTTATCTCATCCTTCCAGAGAAAGAACCTTTTAATACCGTCTCATTATAGCTATTAACATCCACTAGAGCAAGCAGATAGGATCTGGATTTAACTTCTCATCGATAGGGCACCACCTCTGACAATGCAACAGTCCCTCAGTACTGACTGGAATGTTTGGGGCTGGAGCCCACAATCAGCTGAGAATCCTACTAATGGAGCCAAGCTGACACTTGACTAGTCTAACCTCCAGTCTATGCCATTACACATATATGGCCATTTTAATCGAACACACCACTGAAAGCCTAGGTATTTACCTGTCAGGACAATATCCCCAGTGTAGGAGGACCTGCTTCTCCCGCTTCATTATTGGCCGCACCCACTCTTCTGAAAGAGAAATGGTACACGTTAGAGACACAGAGATTATGACTGACATTTATTTTAACCTGTCCAAAAAAGGAGGGTATGTTTTACAGAAACCCCCCCCAAATTTAGTGCATTTCTGTATTACACGTGTACAATTGAAGAGATACAGGGTCTGTCAGGGCTAGCAGTGTGGTAGAAGTGATTGTGGCCATGGCCATCAGTTAGCTGTGATAAGCAGGGTTAACAGTGTACCTCAATCACAGAGCAGTTCCACTAAATATCTCACCAAATGAAGCAAAGTTAGAGAAGAATAAAACCGCCATAATGTGGAGCCTTGAAGGGAAAGTAAGAATGTTCTATTTTCACCATAATGAACGGAGGCGGGTTAAAGTGGTCGGGCAAGTCCAGCCGCTGGCTATAAGTAGTGGCACTGAGCACCTTGACTCTGTGTGTGGTCGCTGGAAGCGCCCTCGGTCACTGCTCTTCAGTAATACCAAGATTTTGTTCTTATTCTCAACTTTTTATATCTTCCTGCCATGAACACGATTGATTTACAACACAATTTTTTAAACATGTATATCATTTTATACACAAATGCAAGCTGTATCCAGACAACACCAGGTATACAGGATAACATTATTGATACCAGCACTCAGATATGTAATGGAGAATTGTCAATGATAAAACTGAATATGAATTTATCGCAAGAGAGAAGGAACAAATGAATTCATAAGCACCACAAAAGTGAGTAAGTTGTTTAGATTCCACTCAGTCTTCTGAATTCAATTGCTTATCATCAAGTATCTGTCACAAAGTTGTGCAAATTAAGGAGGGGTGAGGCACTGCAGAAGAGCCGTAACACTAGCTGCAAGGACAGATCTGACAATCTATGCAGTGATTACATTTAGACAGCAATGCTCACAAGTAGTTTGGGGTCTGAAGCATGGTTGTAATGTTTAAATGCTAAACAGTTCTTTCCTTTTAAGACCACTGCTCTAAGTACGTAAATACAGCTGATTGTAGTTACTCATAAATTGATGAGATTACTCGTGAATGCTTGTAAATGTCAAGCTCCAGGTCACTAACTGGCTTTCTCCCTTTATCGTGAGGTTCCTTAGGCACTTTGAAGTGTGATGTCAGAGTCAGAACGACACGCACTAGATGCAAGATATCTATAATCTATTCATCAATATTTATCTATCTGAAATATATTAAGTCTTGTGTCTTCCTGTAACTGTCACGCTTATTTCCTGCAATACATTCCTCATCACACTTTGTTGGTAATCACAAAACATCAAATTTAATGTTTACAGAGATAAAGAGCGCGAGAGGAGCGACGCTATAAAGAGCACGAGAGGAGCGGGAGCAGCGGCGGTATAAAGAGCGCGAGAGGAGCGGGAGCAGCGGCGGTATAAAGAACACGAGAGGAGCGGGAGCAGCGGCGGTATAAAGAACGCGAGAGGAGCGGGAGCAGCGGCGCTATAAAGAGCACGAGAGGAGCGGGAGCAGCGGCGGTATAAAGAACGCGAGAGGAGCGGGAGCAGCGGCGGTATAAAGAACGCGAGAGGAGCGGGAGCAGCGGAGGTATAAAGAGCGCGAGAGGAGCGGGAGCAGCGGCGGTATAAAGAACGCGAGAGGAGCGGGAGCAGCGGCGGTATAAAGAACGCGAGAGGAGCGGGAGCAGCGGCGGTATAAAGAACGCGAGAGGAGCGGGAGCAGCGGCGGTATAAAGAGCGCGAGAGGAGCGGGAGCAGCGGCGGTATAAAGAGCGCGAGAGGAGTGGGAGCAGCGGCGGTATAAAGAGCGCGAGAGGAGCGGGAGCAGCGGCGGTATAAAGAACGCGAGAGGAGCGGGAGCAGCGGCGGTATAAAGAGCGCGAGAGGAGCGGGAGCAGTGGCGGTATAAAGAGCGCGAGAGGAGTGGGAGCAGTGACACTAGACAAAGCCTTCAAACAGAAAAATCAAGGAATAACATCACAGGGCAGCAGGGACCTGAGCGGGAGTGAGAGCGGAGGCGGAGCAAATAAACAGCGCGGCAGAGGAAGGCCCAAGAGTGTAGGCAGCGGACCTGAGCGGGAGCAACTCAACAAAGGCAGAATTTGAAAATGACGTCAGAATTAAAAAGTGACATTGACACAAGGAAAGGAACTGATTGGTGAGTAGCTGGTAAGTGTTTCTAGTTTCTAGTTCATAGTCTACAAAGTAAAGGCATGGCAGGGCAGCTCAGCCCGTGGAATGCACATCCTGTGCCATGTTGGAAGTCCTGGACGCTTCTCGTGACCTGGACGACCATGTGTGTGGGAAGTGTCGCCAGCTACAGCAGCTCGAGCTCCGGGTTTCAGAGCTTGAGCAGCGGCTGGTGTCACTGCAGTGCATCCTCGAGGCTGCGAACTTCGTGGATAGCACGTTTCACTAGTGGTCACCCCGCAGCTTAAGAGTGTGCAGGCAGAGAGGGAATGGATGACCGCCAAACAGAAGAGGAGGGCCACGCAGGTAGGGCAGGAATCCAGAGTGCATCTCGCTTGCTAATCGGTTTTCATACTGAATACCAGTGGGGGCGATGGTTCCTCTGGGGAGTGCAGCCAGAGTCAAGTCCCTGGCACCATGGGTTCCTCAGCTGCACAGGGGGGAAGGAAGAAGAGTGGAAGAGCAATAGTCATAGGGGATTCGATCGTATGGGGAGCAGACAGGCATTTCTGCAGCCACAGACTTGACTCCAGGGTGGTATGTTGCCTCCCTGGTGCCAGGGTCAAGGATGTCACTGAGCAGCCGCAGGACATTTTGAGGGAGAGGATGAATGCGAGGCTGGAGAGATGGTTCAGGAGGGAGGGCTTTAGATTCCTGGGACATTGGGACCGTTTCTGGGGGAGGTGGGACCTGTACAAGCTGGACGGGTTGCACCTCAACAGGACCGGGACCAATATCCTCGCGGGGGGGGGGGGGGGGGTTTGCTAGTGCTGTTGGGGGGGGTTTAAACTAGCATGGCAGGGGGATGGGAACCTGAGAGTAGATTCAGAAGGGAGAGAAGCAAAGCTGGAAATGGAAGGCAGAAAATTAGCTAGCAAGTTTGGCAGGCAGAGGAAACAAAGGCTAGAAATTAGGCAACAAGGGAGTTTGGCAGTGCTAAATGGTATATAGGGCAGTAATAGTAGGGAATTTCAACTTCCCTAATATTAACTGGGATAAGATTAGTGTGAAAGGTATAGAGGGAGCAGAATTCTTAAAATGCATTCAGGAGAACTTTTTTAGCCAGTACGTAGCAAGCCCAACAAGGGAGGGGGCGGTTCTGGACCTAGTTTTAGGGAATGAAGCTGGGCAGGTGGAAAGTGTATCAGTGGGAGGGCATATTGGTGGTAGTGATCATAATTCAGTTAGATTTAGCGTAGTTATGGAAAAGGACAAAGATAGACCAGGAATAGAAGTTCTCAATTGGGGAAAAGATAATTTTACTAAGCTGAGATGTGATTTAGCTAAAGTGGACTGGAGACAGAAACTTGAAGGTAAATCAGTGTCAGAGCAGTGGGAGGCATTCAAGGAGGAGATAGTGAGGGCTCAGAGCAAGTATGTTCCCTTAAAGAAAAAGGGTGCGACTAACAAATCTAGAGCCCTCTGGATGTCAAGGGGCATACAGGGAAGGATAAAGAAGAAAAGGGAAGCTTATAACAGAGGCCGAGGGCTCAATACTGCAGAAACCGTAGAGGAGTATCGAACGTGCAGGGGTGAAATTAAAAAGGATATTAGGAAAGCAAAGAGAGGGCATGAAAAAATATTGGCAAGTAAAATCAAGGAAAACCCAAAGATGTTTGATAAATACATTAAGAGTAAGAGGATAACTAAAGTAAGAGTAGGGCCTATTAGGGACCATGAAAGTAATGTGTGTGTGGAGGCGGAAGACATGGGTGTGGTTCTTAATGAATACTTTGCATCTGTTTTCACAAAAGAGAGGGACAATGCAGAAATTGCTATCAGGGAGGAGAAGTGTGAAATATTAGATGAAATAAACAGAGTGAAAGAGGAAGTATTAAGAGGCTTAGCATCTTTGAAAGTGGATAAATCCCCAGGCCCGGATGAAATGTATCCCAGACTGTTAAGAGAAGTAAGAGAGGAAATAGCAGAGGCTCTGACCATCATTTTCCAATCCTCTCTGGCTACAGGTGTGGTGCCGGAGGACTGGAGGACTGCTAACGTGGTACCCTTGTTTAAAAAGGGAGGAAGGGATAGACCGAGTAATTACAGGCCAGTCAGCCGAATCTCGGTGCTGGGAAAATGATTGGAAAAAATTCTGAGGGACAGGATAAATCTTCATTTAGAAAGACACAGATTAATCAGGAACAGTCAGCATGGATTTGTATGGGGAAGGTCGTGTCTGACTAACTTGATTGAATTTTTTGAGGAGGTAACAAGGAGGGTCGATGAGGGTAGTGCGTTTCATGTAATCTATATGGATTTTAGCAAAGGTTTTTAATAAGGTCCCGCATGGCAGATTGGTCACGAAAGTAAAAGCCTATGGGATTCAAGGCAAAGTGGCAAGTTGGATCTGAAATTGGCTCATAGGCAAGAAATAAAGGGTAATCACTATCACTAGAGAGAACGTACTAGGCAAACTAATGGGACTAACGGTGGACAAGTCCCCTGGACCCAATTGTCTGCATCCTAGAGTCTTAAAAGAAGTGGCTGCAGAGATAGTGGATGCATTGGTTGTAATCTACCAAAATTCCCTGGATTCTGGAGAGGTCCCAGCGGACTGGAAAACCGCAAATGTAACGCCCCTGACCAGTTCGCCTAACATCTGTCATTGGGAAAATGCTGGAGTCCATCATTAAGGAAGTGGTAGCAGGACATTTAGAAAATCATAATATAGTCAAGCAGAGTCAGCATGGTTTTATGAAAGGGAAATCATGTTTGACAAATTTGCTGGAGTTCTTTGAGGATGTAACGAGCAGGGTGGATAAAGGGGAACCACTGTAAGGCCATTACAGAAACATGGCTGCAGGGTGACAATGCCTGGGAATTAAACATACCAGGTTATTTAACGATCAGGAAGGACAGGCAGGAAGGAAGGGGAGGTGGGGTGGCCATGTTAATAAAGGAAGGAATCACTGTAATACAGAGAAATGATATTGGGTCAAAAGATCAGGATAATGAAACAGTTTGGGTGGAGGTAAGGAATAATAAGGGGAAAAAAACACTAGTGGGCGTAGTCTATAGGCCTCCGAACAGTGGCAACTCTGTTGGACGGAGTATCAATCAGGAAATAGTTGAGGCTTGTAATAAGGGAACATCTATAATTATGGGGGATTTTAACTATCATATTAATTGGACAAATCAAATTGGGCAGGGCTGCCTTGAGGATGAGTTCATTGAGTGTATTAGGGATGGGTTTCTTGAGCAGTATGTAACTGAACCGACCAGGGGGCAAGCAACCTTAGATCTGGTCCTGTGTAACGAGACAGGATTAATTAAAAATGTCCTAGTAAAGGATCCCCTTGGAATGAGTGACCATAACATGGTTGAATTCCATATTCAATTAGAGGGTGAGAAGGTTGGATCTCAAACAAGCGTGCTAAGCTTGAATAAAGGAGACTATGAAGGTATGAGAGCAGAATTGAGTAGAGTGGATTGGGAAAATAGATTAAAGGGTAAGACAATACATGATCAGTGGTGTACATTTAAGGAGTTATTTTACAACTTCCAAAAAATATATATTCCACTGAGAAGAAAAGGGTGTAAAAGAAAAGACAGCTATCCGTGGCTAAGTAAAGAAATTAAGGATAGTATTCGACTAAAAACAAGGCCATATAAGGTAGCCAAATCTAGTGGGAGGATAGAGGATTGGGAAAACTTTAAAAGACAGCAAAAAATAACAAAAAGATTGATTAAGAAAGGGAAGATAGATTATGAAAGTAAATTAGCAAAAAATATAAAAACAGATAGTAAGAGTTTTTATAGTTATATAAAAAGAAAAAGGGTGGCTAAAGTAAATGTTGGTCCCTTAGAGGATGAGACCGGGAAATTAATGGTGGGAAATATGGAGATGGCAAAAACACTGAATGAATATTTTACATCAGTCTTTACAGTAGAGGACACTAAGAATATCCCAACTCTGGACAAACAGGGGGCTATGGGGGGGAGGAGCTAAACACGATCAAAATCACTAAGGAAGTGGTACTCGGTAAAATAATGGGACTCAAGGCGTATAAATCACCTGGGCCTGATGGCTTACATCCTAGGGTCTTGAGGGAAGTGGCGGTAGGGATTGTGGATGCATTGGTAATAATTTTCCAAAACTCCCTGGACTCAGCAAAGGTCCCGGCAGACTGGAAAACTGCTAATGTAACACCCTTATTTAAAAAGGGCAGTAGACAGAAGGCTGGAAACTATAGATTGGTTAGCCTAACATCTGTGGTAGGTAAAATTTTGGAGTCCATTATTAAGGAGACAGTAACAGGACATTTGGATAAACATAATTTAATAGGACAAAGTCAGCATGGTTTTATGAAGGGGAAGTCATGTTTGACAAATTTGCTGGAGTTCTTTGAGGAAGTAACATATAGGGTGGAAAAAGGGGAACCAATGGACGTAGTGTATTTAGACTTCCAAAAGGCATTTGACAAGGTGCCACACAAAAGATTATTGCTTAAGATAAAAAATCACGGGATTGGGGGTAATATTCTGGCATGGATAGAGGATTGGCTATCTAACAGAAGGCAGAGAGTTGGGATAAATGGTTCATTCTCAGACTGGCAATCAGTAACTAGTGGTGTTCCGCAGGGGTCAGTGCTGGGTCCCCAACTCTTTACAATCTATATTAACGATTTGGAGGAGGGGACCGAGTGTAACATATCAAAGTTTGCAGATGATACTAAGATGGGAGGGAAAGTAGTGAGTGAGGAGGACATAAAAAAACCTGCAAGGGGACATAGACAGGCTAAGTAAGTGGGCAGAGATTTGGCAGATGGAATACAATACTGGAAAGTGTGAGGTTATGCACTTTGGCAGGAAAAATCGTAGAGCAAGTTATTATCTTAATGGCAAGAAACTGGAAAGTACTGAAGTACAAAGGGATCGGGGGGTCCTGGTGCACGAAACTCAAAAGGTTAGTATGCAGGTGCAGCAAGTGATTAAGAAGGCCAATGGAATGTTGGCTTTCATTGCTAGGGGGATAGAATATAAAAATAGGGAGGTATTGCTTCAGTTGTACAAGGTATTGGTGAGACCGCACCTGGAATACTGCATACAGTTTTGGTGTCCATACTTAAGAAAGGACATACTTGCTCTCGAGTCAGTACAAAGAAGGTTCACTCGGTTAATCCCGGGGATGAGGGGATGGACATATGAGGAGAGGTTGAGTAGATTGGGACTCTACTCATTGGAGTTCAGAAGAATGAGAGGCGATCTTATTGAAACATATAAGATTGTGAAGGGGTTGGATCGGGTGGATGCGGGGAGGATGTTCCCGATGATGGGTGAAACTAGAACTAGGGGGCATAGTCTTAGAATAAGGGGCTGCTCTTTCAAAACTGAGATGAGGAGGAACTACTTCACTCAGAGGGTGGTAGGTCCATGGAATATGCTGCCCCAAAAAGCTGTAGAAGCTACATCATTACATAAATTTAAAACAGAAAGAGACAGTTTCCTAGAAGTAAAGGGAATTAAGGGTTACGGGGAGCGGGCAGGAATTTGGACATGAGTCTAGGTTCGGATCGGTCATGGCCCTGTGGGTAGCGGAGCGGGCCCAGGGGCCGTGTAGCCTGATCCTGCTCCTATTTTGTGTGTCTAATTCTGTTAGATTCAGGAGATGGTTCTGTGATAGTAGATTGGCGGTTAGGATCAGATCAGCCATGATCTTATTGAATGGTGGAGCAGGCTCGAGGGGCCGATTGGCCTACTCCTGCTCCTATTTCTTATGTTCTTATGTTAGATGTGGTGTATTTGGATTTCCAGAAGGCATTCGATAAGGTGCCACATAAAAGATTACTACACAAGATAAGAGCTCACGGGGTTGGGGGTAATATATTAGCATGGATAGAGGATTGGTTAACTAACAGAAAGCAGAGAGTCAGGATAAATGGGTCATTTTCACGTTGGCAAACTGTAACTAGCGAGGTGCCACAGGGATCAGTGCTGGGTCCTCAACTGGGACTAAGTGTAATGTAGCCGAATTTGCTAATGATACAAAGATAGGTGGGAAAGCAAGTTGCGTGGAGGATGCAAAGAATCTCCAAAGGGATATAGATAGGTTAAGTGAGTGGGCAGGAATCTGGCAGATGGAGCATAATGTGGGAAAATGCAAGGTTATCCACTTTGGTAGGAAAAATAAACAAGCAAATTATTATTTAAATGGGGAGAGATTACAAAATGCTGAGGTACAGAGAGATCTGGGGGTCCTTGTACATGAATCACAAAAAGTTAGCATGCAGGTACAGCAAGTAATTAGGAAGGCAAATGGAGTGTTGGCCTTTATTGCAAAGGGAATGGAGTATAAAAGTAGGGAAGTCCTGTTACAACTGTACAGGGTGTTGGTGAGACCACGCCTGGAGTACTGCGTACAGTTTTGGTCTCTTTATTAAAGGAAGGATATACTTGCATTGGAGGCAGTTCAGAGAAGGTTCACTAGGTTGATTCCGGAGATGAAGGAGTTGTCTTATGAGGAAAGGTTGAGCAGGTTGGGCCTATACTCATTGGAGTTTAGAAGAACGAGAGGGGATCTTATTGAAACATATAAGATTCTGAAGGGGCTTGACAGGGTAGATGCAGAGGGGATGTTTCCCCTCGTGGGAAAATCTAGAGCTAGGGGGCATAATTTCAGAATAACAGGGCACCCTTTTAGAACGGAAATGAGGAGGAATTTCATCTCTCTGAGGGTCGTGAATCTTTGGAATTCTCTTCCCCGGAGAGCTGTGGAGGCGGAGTCATTGAATATATTTAAGGTGGAGAGAGACAGATTTTTGAACGGTAAGGGAGTGAAGGGTTATGGGGAGCGGGCAGGGAAGTGGAGTTGAGGCCAAGATCAGATCATCCATGATCTTGTTGAAACGCGGAGCAGGCTCAAGGGGCCAAATGACCTACTCCTGCTCCTACGTCTTATGTCTTATGTTCTTATCGGTGTTTTTGTGACTGGAAGGCTGTTTCCAGTGGGGTTCCGCAGGGCTCAGTACTGGGTCCTTTGCTTTTTGTGGTATATATCAAAGATTTGTACTTGAATGTAGGAAGTATGATTAAGAAGTTTGCAGATGATACAAAAATTGGCTGTGTGATTGATAATGAAGAAGAAAGCTGTAGACTGCAGGAAGATATCAATGGACTGGTCAGGTGGGCAGAACAGTGGCAAATGGAATTCAATCCGGAGAAGTGTGAGGTAATGCATTTGGGGAGGGCTAACAAGGCAAGGGAATACACATTAAATGGTAGGACACTGAAGTGTAGAGGAACAGAGGGACCTTGGAGTGCATGTCCACAGATCCCTGAAGGTAGCAGGACAGGTAGCTAAGGTGGTTAAGGCGGCATACAGGATACTTGCCTTTATTAGCCGAGGCACAGAATGTAAGAGCAGGGAGGTTATGCTTGAACTGTATAAAACACTAGTTAGGCCACAGCTAGAATACTGCGTGCAGTTCTGGTCACCACATTACAGGAAGAATGTGATTGCACTAGAGAGGGTGCAGAGGAGATTTACGAGGATGTTGCCTGGGCTGGAGAATTTTAGCTATGAGGAAAGACTGGATAGGCTGGGGTTGTTTTCTTTGGAACAGAGGAGGCGGAAGGGAGACCTAATTGAGGTGTATAAAATTATGAGGGGCCTAGATAGAGTGGATAGGAAGGACCTATTTCCCTTAGCAGAGGGGTCGATAACCAGGGGCATAGATTTAAAGTAATTGGTAAGAGGTTTAGAGGGGATTTGAGGAGAAATGTTTTCACCCAGAGGGTGGTGGGGGTCTGGAACTCACTGCCTGAAAGGGTGGTCGAGGCAGAGACCCTCATCACATTTAAAAAGTACTTGGATATGCACTTGAAGTGCCGTAACCTACAAGGATACGGACCTAGTGCTGGAAAGTGGGATTAGGCTGGAGAGCTCTTTGTCGACCGGCACGGACACGATGGGCCGAATGGCCTCCTTCTGTGCTATAAATTTAAATGATTCTATGTTAGAAAACAGCAAACCAGTGCTGCCAGACATAGGATTGCCCTCCCCCCTCGCCACCAACCAGAGCGGTCAGCCCCGTGCCTATTTCCCGCTGTCACAATGTAATAACATTTTTATGACATTGGTCATAAAAGCGCCATGGGACATTTTACTACAGTACATTAAAGATGCTATATAAATGCAAGTTGTTGTTGTATTGGTAATGCCTAGCTGTAACGTGACGATAACACCTGCTTCTAATACTTCACACTAATGCCTGCTATTCAGTCATCCTACCACTGGTGGCACTACAATGCAAGTCATCCAAGTCTACCCATTTTGGCCTGTGACACCGAACACAACTACAACACATACCATATCCTCCAACTAACTGCGGACAAGACCAATGGGGATTCACTAAGATGCTAAAAGATTTGAATGTAGCGCGCACTTTTGCATACGTTTTGTGACATTTCTCTAATAGTTTTCAATCCCACATAATCATAGAGAAACTTATTCTAGCCTAAAATATAACTTGCATTTATATAGCACCTTTCACATCAGCAGGATGTCCAAAAGCGCTTACAGCCAAGAAATATTTTTGAAGTGTACTTGCTGTCATGTAGGGAAACGCGGCTGTCAATTTGCATGGAGCGAAGCCCCACAAATAGCGATGAGATTAATGACCAGTGAATGTTTGTGGAGGTGTTGGCCGAGACACAGAGAAGTCAAATACTGCCACATGATCTCTCACACCTGAACAGGTAGACTGGGCTTCAGTCTAATGTCTCATGCAAAAGATGGCAACTCTGACAATGCAGTACTTCCATAGTAGACCACTACCCACCTTAGCCTTGAACCCTCGCTCTAGTTTCTCTACTATCTTCCCCCATGCCTGCCTCCTGCTCCACTAATATCACTGCCACTAAACTGCTGACCACCCATCTTCCCTTCCTTGCAAGTTGACAATGTAAATATGTAAATAGTTCATTCTACTCAGGTACTGCCCCCCTCCCCTTTCAAAACTGCCATCACCTCCACAAAAAACACAACTCAACCCTTCTGTCCTTGCAAACTACCACCCCCGTCTCCCAGATCTATGCCAATCTCTCCGGCAACAACCTGTCTGAATTCCTCCAATCAGGTTTCCGCCCCTCCCACAACACTGAAATGACCCTCACAAAAGTCACAAATGACATCGTCTGTGACTGTGATCGTACTGCACTTGCCATCCTCATCCTCCTTGTCATCTCTGCAGCCTTTGAAACTGCTGACCACACTATCCTCCTTCAAAGCCTCTCCTCTGTTGTCCAGCTCAGTGGGACTGCCCTCGCTTGGTTCTACTCTTATCTATCTTATTGCAGCCAGACGATCTCCAGAAATGGCTTCTCTTCTGGCTCCTCATACTGTTACCTTCGGAGTCCCCCAAGGTCTGTCCTTGGCCCTCTCCTGTTCCTCATCAAATGCTGGCCCTCGGCAACATCAACAGCTTCCACATGTTCCCAGGCTCTACCTCTCCACCACATCTCTCAACCCCCCCACTGCCTGTGTTGTCAGACTGTTATCCAATATCCAGTCGTGGATGAGCCGCAATTTCCTCCAGTTAAATATTGGAAAGACTTTCGTTTTCAGCCTATCAAAATCTCTGTGCCCTCGCCACCCACTGCATTCCTCTTCCCGACCACTGTTACAGGTTGATTTAAGACTGTTCGTAACCTCATCATCCTATTCGACCCTAAGTTGAGCTTCTGACCCCATATCTGCTCCATTAAAAAGACCGCCTACTTCCACCTCCGTAACATCACCCACCTCCAGTCCTACCTCAGCCCAACTGCTGCTGTAACCCTCATCGATACTTATCATCTGGCCAGCCTACCATTCTTCACCCTCCACAAACTTCACCCTATCCAAAACTCTGCTGCCTATATCCTATCTCCCACCAAGTCTCGCTCACCCACATTTGCTGACCTACATTAGCTCCTGGTCCTCCAACAATACAGTTTAAAATTCTTATCATTCATGGCGTTGTCCCTCCCTATCTCTGTAACCTCCTCTAGCCCTCCAAGCCCTCCCCGAACACACTATTTCTCTGACTTTGGCTGCTTGTTCATCCCTCTCCTTTGCCCTACCATTGGCAGTTATGACTTCAGCCACCAAGGCCCCACGCTTTGAAATTTCTAATATCCAGAATAAGCTTTCCAACATAATAATTACATATTCACAATAACATGATTAAACTTATCAATACATTTGCCTTTTGTGTGTTTGTGTAGCTTCATTAGTGTTTTATAAAAACTGCCCCTGCCTCTCTCACGAGCTGGGCTTGAAGTTGCTATTTTGACCCAGTGCTATCACTCTTAATGTCAGTAAGATGTAGCAGTCTTAGCATGTGCAGAATTTCTCATCATACATCAATCAGATTCAGTCAGTACAAGTGGCAGGCAGATTCAAAACTGGAAGAGCATATCGGCCCAATGGTGTAAAATGATTTTTGAATTTCTTTGAGTTTTTCCAGATCATTTTAAAGCAAGCTACAGAATAACTTTTTCCACAAGTCAGAAACAGCAAGATAAAGGGAGAGCCAGTATCTTTCTTCATCCAATTTGAGGTTTTTCCAAATTAAAAAAACCAAATTGAACTTACAAAGCATGTCAGGTAAATACAAAGGGGGGAATTTCCTCGATGTTTTCAGGTCATATATGAACGACACAGGAAATTAATTTTAGCCAGAAAGATCGGGTAGATGTAATTTCTGCCTGTTTTGCACCATTTAAACATCTCGCCCAAGTTCCCTTGCGCTTTCTGAGCCTTCCTACAGTCTGCCCGCCTAGTCCCCACTAACCTCATTCCCATATATCAGAGTGAGAGCCTGTGGCAGTGCAACTGAGAGTTTCCTGGGATTCCACTGCTCGTGCACTCTGGGTAAGTTCGATACATGCTACCCAGGTGGAAGTGAGGAGTTGTGAGCCTGAAGAGTCTGCACAGTTTAAACACTGCTTTCTAGAGCTCGGGGAAACTTTTTTAAAGAGTTTCTTTCGGACTACAAATACCTGCATCTGCTTCGCACGTCGTCATCCCACCGGAAGATTTTTGGAACACCCCCACCCACAGTCAGGGCTTCTGAGGCTTCCTTATGGGCAGGCCGCTTGTGCCATTATCATGGAGAAGGAGGGGGAGGAGCCTCACCAGATGGAGCAAAGGAGAGTCAGATACAGCTCATCAGGTATACCGCCTCCCCATCGAATATACAAGCAGCACAGGTAAAATGAGCACCTTTCTGACAAGTTGTGCATAAGTAGAGCGCGCATCAGCAAAGGGGCAGCAGGACATCTCTCTAACCTGCTGCAAGATGGCCTCAGGCCACAGTATCTGGCCGCACTGCTCTCTCTCTGGCTGTGATGGTGACCACCACATTGCATTAAGGGCGCCCACAGAACACTCACTCAACTATGTCAACATGAATGGCTTCCACTCCCCCAATATCCAGAAAACAGGTGACGACCATCAGAGGATTCTGCAGTTCAATGCTCGATATTCAGGAGGTTTCCATGCATCATCCTTCGTAATTCAGCCTTTCCTGACCTCCAGGGAAAAGAATGTCAATGGATAACTTCTGGGTGACAAAGCCCTGCTCCCATGGATAATGATCCCAGTAAGAGTGGTTCGAACAGCAGCAGAAGGGAGCTACAATGAGGCTGATCATCGAGAAAACCATTGGTGTGTTAAAAGCACACTTTCAATGCCTGAACAGGTCAGGAGGGGCACTGCAGTATGCTCCAGTTTGCATGTCAAGAATCGTTATAGCCTGCTGTACCCTTCACAACTTCGCACTTCAGGTAGGGCTGGACCTTGACATAGCTGACAAACAGACCAGCGCAATCACCACCACTCAGAGGAGTCCTCAGTGACTGCAGCAAGGGGCATCAAAACACAGATCATCTCTGAAGTCTTCTCTTCTGTGTAATACAATCCACCCTTTTACACCACAGCCTGACCTCCTCTTCCACCACTCCCAATAAAGAAACTTTCTCTCAATTCACTACACATCCTACATCAGCCCTCTTTGCCCTGATGTGACCCACGCCAATAATCATTACCTGAGTAATAAATCAGCACCACGTAAGTGCACACGTCCTGTATGACTGTAACCTCCACGAATAACAAAGTGTACCATCAGTGCACAGTTTATTTTCATACAATAGCAAAGTGCACACGATCACCCTACTCTTTCTTAACACCGTGCTTCCCCTGGGTGCCTACACATGCCTTTCTATCACCTACTCTTCCAGGTGCCATGTGACTGGCTCTTCAAATACTGTACAAAAGGCTCATGGGACTGGGGTGGCCCTCGTCTCATGACAGCTCGCTCCTGGGCAGGGAACCACTACTGGCTGCATCTCTGGAGGATGCTCCTGGGCAGCCTGGTGTTGCCTCCCACATGCCACTGACCTGGTGCTCGGAGGGAGAAATTAGAGGTCTGGCACGTGCTACAGTCCTGAGGGATGGTGGTGTCAGGCAGGTGGGAGCCCAACTGTCACCATTACACTGGGTCTTGGAGCTGCAGCCCCACCAATCAGCAGGATGCCTGGTCTAATGGCAGTCATCAGATCCTCAAAGTGCCGAGACACAGCAGTCACCTTAATTTTAGGCATGTACTCATGAATTCTGGATCCCACAACTCTGAAGCCATAGTCACCCATTTCCCATTCCTCTGGGTCCCGCCTGCTCTGTGAATCAACCAGATGCCACGTCTTCAGTAACATTATCGAATTCCCCCACTAGAAAGTAACTGAGCAGGTGCATGGGAGATGGGAAGCAAGTGCTGCAGGTGGTGAGTTGGTGAGGGGTTGGGGCAGAGGAAGATGGGGCAGAATGGAGCAACTGGAAATGGTGGGTGGGCTGATCCTCATCCCCCTCTCCCTCGTCATCGTTGTGTGGCAAGGGAGAAATAACTCACCAGCCCCTCCTCCACTCCTCTTCCTCATCCTCATCCTCATCCTCTTCCTCTTCCTCATCCTCTTCCTCATCCTCATCCTCTTCCTCTTCCTCATCCTCTTCCTCATCCTCATCTCTTCTCATCCTCTTCCTCATCCTCTTCCTCATCCTCTTCCTCTTCCTCATCCTCATCCTCATCCTCATCCTCATCCTCATCCTCATCCTCTCCTCATCCTCATCCTCATCCTCATCCTCATCCTCTTCCTCATCCTCTTCCTCATCCTCTTCCTCATCCTCTTCCTCATCCTCATCCTCATCCTCTTCCTCATCCTCTTCCTCATCCTCATCCTCATCCTCATCCTCATCCTCATCCTCTTCCTCATCCTCTTCCTCTTCCTCTTCCTCTTCCTCATCCTCATCCTCATCCTCTTCCTCATCCTCTTCTCATCCTCTTCCTCTTCCTCATCCTCTTCCTCTTCCTCATCCTCATCCTCATCCTCTTCCTCATCCTCTTCCTCATCCTCATCCTCTTCTCTTCCTCATCCTCATCCTCATCCTCTGCCTCTTCCTCATCCTCTTCCTCATCCCCATCCTCTTCCTCATCCTCTTCCTCATCCTCTTCCTCTTCCTCTTCCTCATCCTCTTCCTCTTCCTCATCCTCATCCTCATCCTCATCCTCTTCCTCATCCTCTTCCCATCCTCTTCCTCATCCTCTTCCTCATCCTCATCCTCATCCTCTTCCTCATCCTCATCCTCATCCTCATCCTCTCTCATCCTCATCCTCTTCCTCTTCCTCATCCTCATCCTCATCCTCTCATCCTCATCCTCTTCCTCTTCCTCATCCTCATCCTCTTCCTCTTCCTCTTCCTCATCCTCTTCCTCATCCTCTCCTCATCCTCTTCCTCATCCTCTTCCTCATCCTCATCCTCATCCTCTTCCTCATCCTCATCCTCTTCCTCTTCCTCATCCTCATCCTCTTCCTCATCCTCATCCTCTTCCTCATCCTCATCCTCTTCCTCTTCCTCATCCTCTTCCTCTTCCTCTTCCTCATCCTCTTCCTCATCCTCTTCCTCATCCTCTTCCTCTCCTCATCCTCATCCTCTTCCTCATCCTCTTCCTCATCCTCTTCCTCTTCCTCATCCTCTTCCTCTTCCTCTTCCTCATCCTCTTCCTCATCCTCTTCCTCATCCTCTTCCTCATCCTCATCCTCTTCCTCATCCTCTTCCTCATCCTCATCCTCTTCCTCATCCTCATCCTCATCCTCTTCCTCATCCTCATCCTCTTCCTCTTCCTCATCCTCATCCTCTTCCTCATCCTCATCCTCTTCCTCTTCCTCATCCTCATCCTCTTCCTCTTCCTCTTCCTCATCCTCATCCTCTCCTCTTCCTCTTCCTCATCCTCTTCCTCATCCTCTTCCTCATCCTCTTCCTCATCCTCTTCCTCATCCTCTTCCTCATCCTCATCCTCTTCCTCATCCTCTTCCTCATCCTCTCCTCATCCTCTTCCTCATCCTCATCCTCTTCCTCTTCCTCATCCTCTTCCTCTTCCTCATCCTCATCCTCATCCTCTTCCTCTTCCTCATCCTCATCCTCTTCCTCATCCTCTTCCTCATCCTCTTCCTCATCCTCTTCCTCTTCTCATCCTCTTCCTCATCCTCATCCTCTTCCTCTTCCTCATCTCATCCTCTTCCTCATCCTCTTCCTCATCCTCATCCTCTCCTCTTCCTCATCCTCTTCCTCATCCTCATCCTCTTCCTCATCCTCATCCTCTTCCTCATCCTCTTCCTCTTCCTCATCCTCATCCTCTTCCTCATCCTCTTCCTCATCCTCTTCCTCATCCTCATCCTCTTCCTCATCCTCTTCTTCTCCTCTTCCTCATCCTCTTCCTCATCCTCTTCCTCTTCCTCTTCCTCATCCTCTTCCTCTTCCTCTTCCTCTTCTCATCCTCTTCCTCATCCTCATCCTCATCCTCATCCACTTCCCATCCTCATCCACTATCCTCTTCCTCATCCTCATCCTCTTCCTCTTCCTCTTCCTCATCCTCATCCTCATCCTCTTCCTCATCCTCATCCTCTTCCTCTTCCTCATCCTCTTCCTCATCCTCTTCCTCATCCTCTTCCTCATCCTCATCCTCTTCCTCTTCCTCTTCCTCATCCTCATCCTCTTCCTCTTCCTCATCCTCTTCCTCTTCCTCATCCTCTTCCTCATCCTCTTCCTCATCCTCTTCCTCTTCCTCATCCTCTTCCTCTTCCTCTTCTCTTCCTCTTCCTCATCCTCTTCCTCATCCTCATCCTCATCCTCTTCCTCTTCCTCATCCTCATCCTCTTCCTCATCCTCTTCCTCATCCTCTTCCTCATCCTCTTCCTCTTCCTCATCCTCTTCCTCATCCTCATCCTCTTCCTCTTCCTCATCCTCATCCTCTTCCTCATCCTCTTCCTCATCCTCATCCTCTTCCTCTTCCTCTTCCTCATCCTCATCCTCTCCTCATCCTCATCCTCTTCCTCATCCTCTTCCTCTTCCTCATCCTCATCCTCTTCCTCATCCTCTTCCTCATCCTCTTCCTCATCCTCTTCCTCATCCTCATCCTCTTCCTCTTCCTCTTCCTCATCCTCTTCCTCTTCCTCATCCTCATCCTCTTCCTCATCCTCTTCCTCATCCTCATCCTCTTCCTCATCCTCTTCCTCATCCTCTTCCTCATCCTCATCCTCTTCCTCATCCTCTTCCTCTTCTCATCCTCTTCCTCTTCCTCATCCTCTTCCTCTTCCTCATCCTCTTCCTCATCCTCTTCCTCTTCCTCATCCTCTTCCTCTTCCTCATCCTCATCCTCTTCCTCATCCTCTTCCTCATCCTCTTCCTCATCCTCTTCCTCTTCCTCATCCTCTTCCTCATCCTCTTCCTCTTCCTCTTCCTCTTCCTCATCCTCTTCCTCATCCTCTTCCTCATCCTCATCCTCATCCTCTTCCTCATCCTCTTCCTCTTCCTCATCCTCTTCCTCATCCTCTCCTCATCCTCATCCTCTTCCTCTTCCTCATCCTCTTCTCATCCTCATCCTCTTCCTCATCCTCATCCTCTCCTCATCCTCTTCCTCATCCTCATCCTCTTCCTCATCCTCTTCCTCTTCCTCATCCTCTTCCTCATCCTCTTCCTCATCCTCTTCCTCTTCCTCATCCTCATCCTCTTCCTCATCCTCTTCCTCATCCTCATCCTCTTCCTCATCCTCTTCCTCATCCTCTTCCTCATCCTCTTCCTCATCCTCTTCCTCATCTCATCCTCTTCCTCATCCTCTTCCTCATCCTCTTCCTCATCCTCTTCCTCATCCTCTTCCTCTTCCTCATCCTCATCCTCTTCTCTCATCCTCTTCCTCATCCTCTTCCCTCCTCCTCATCCTCTTCCTCTTCCTCATCCTCTCCTCATCCTCTTCCTCATCCTCATCCTCTTCCTCATCCTCTTCCTCATCCTCATCCTCTTCCTCTTCCTCATCCTCTTCCTCATCCTCTTCCTCATCCTCATCCTCTTCCTCATCCTCTTCCTCATCCTCTTCCTCATCCTCTTCCTCATCTCCTCCTCTCCTCATCCTCTTCCTCATCCTCTTCCTCTTCTCATCCTCATCCTCTTCCTCATCCTCTTCCTCATCCTCATCCTCTTCCTCATCCTCTTCCTCTTCCTCATCCTCTTCCTCATCCTCTTCCTCTTCCTCATCCTCTTCCTCATCCTCTTCCTCATCCTCATCCTCTTCCTCATCCTCTTCCTCTTCCTCATCCTCTTCCTCATCCTCTTCCTCATCCTCTTCCTCATCCTCTTCCTCTTCCTCTTCCTCATCCTCTTCCTCTTCCTCATCCTCTTCCTCATCCTCTTCCTCATCCTCTTCCTCATCCTCATCCTCTTCCTCATCCTCTTCCTCATCCTCTTCCTCATCCTCATCCTCATCCTCTTCCTCATCCTCTCCTCATCCTCTTCCTCATCCTCATCCTCTTCCTCTTCCTCATCCTCATCCTCTTCCTCATCCTCTTCCTCATCCTCATCCTCTTCCTCATCCTCTTCCTCTTCCTCATCCTCTTCCTCATCCTCTTCCTCTTCCTCTTCCTCATCCTCTTCCTCATCCTCTCCTCATCCTCATCCTCTTCCTCATCCTCTTCCTCTTCCTCATCCTCTTCCTCATCCTCTTCCTCATCCTCTTCCTCTTCCTCATCCTCTTCCTCTTCCTCATCCTCTCATCCTCTTCCTCATCCTCTTCCTCATCCTCATCCTCTTCCTCATCCTCTTCCTCATCCTCTTCCTCTTCCTCATCCTCTTCCTCATCCTCTTCCTCATCCTCATCCTCTTCCTCTTCCTCTTCCTCATCCTCTTCCTCATCCTCTTCCTCATCCTCATCCTCTTCCTCATCCTCTTCCTCTTCCTCATCCTCATCCTCTTCCTCTTCCTCTTCCTCATCCTCATCCTCATCCTCTTCCTCTTCCTCATCCTCTTCCTCATCCTCTTCCTCATCCTCATCCTCATCCTCTCCTCTTCCTCATCCTCTTCCTCATCCTCTTCCTCATCCTCATCCTCTTCCTCATCCTCTTCCTCATCCTCTTCCTCATCCTCTTCCTCATCCTCATCCTCTTCCTCATCCTCTCCTCATCCTCTTCCTCATCCTCTTCCTCTTCCTCTTCCTCATCCTCTTCCTCATCCTCATCCTCCTCATCCTCATCCTCTTCCTCTTCCTCTTCCTCTTCCTCATCCTCTTCCTCATCCTCTTCCTCATCCTCATCCTCTTCCTCTTCCTCATCCTCTTCCTCATCCTCATCCTCTCCTCATCCTCTTCCTCATCCTCTTCCTCATCCTCTTCCTCATCCTCTTCCTCATCCTCCTCTTCTCATCCTCTTCCTCATCCTCTTCCTCATCCTCATCCTCTCCTCTTCCTCATCCTCATCCTCCTCTCCTCATCCTCTTCCTCATCCTCATCCTCATCCTCTTCCTCATCCTCATCCTCTTCCTCATCCTCATCCCTCCTCTTCCTCATCCTCATCCTCTTCCTCATCCTCTTCCTCTTCCTCATCCTCTTCCTCATCCTCTTCCTCTCCTCATCCTCTTCCTCATCCTCATCCTCTTCCTCATCCTCTTCCTCATCCTCTTCCTCTTCCTCTTCCTCATCCTCTTCCTCATCCTCATCCTCCTCATCCTCATCCTCTTCCTCTTCCTCTTCCTCTTCCTCATCCTCATCCTCTTCCTCATCCTCTTCCTCATCCTCATCCTCTTCCTCTTCCTCATCCTCTTCCTCATCCTCATCCTCTTCCTCATCCTCTTCCTCATCCTCTTCCTCATCCTCTTCCTCATCCTCTTCCTCATCCTCATCCTCTTCCTCATCCTCTTCCTCATCCTCTTCCTCATCCTCATCCTCTTCCTCTTCCTCATCCTCATCCTCCTCTCCTCATCCTCTTCCTCATCCTCATCCTCTTCCTCATCCTCATCCTCTTCCTCATCCTCTTCCTCATCCTCTTCCTCATCCTCTTCCTCTCCTCATCCTCTTCCTCTTCCTCATCCTCTTCCTCATCCTCATCCTCATCCTCTCCTCTTCCTCATCCTCATCCTCTCCTCTCATCCTCTTCCTCATCCTCATCCTCATCCTCATCCTCATCCTCCTTCTCCTCATCCTCATCCTCTTCCTCATCCTCATCCTCATCCTCCTCATCCTCTTCCTCATCCTCATCCTCATCCTCCTCATCCTCATCCTCATCCTCTTCCTCATCCTCTTCCTCATCCTCTTCCTCATCCTCATCCTCTTCCTCATCCTCTTCCTCATCCTCTTCCTCATCCTCATCCTCTTCCTCATCCTCTTCCTCCTCCTCCTCATCCTCTTCCTCATCCTCATCCTCATCCTCATCCTCTTCTCCTCTTCCTCATCCTCTTCCTCTTCCTCATCCTCTTCCTCATCCTCATCCTCTTCCTCTTCCTCATCCTCTTCCTCATCCTCTTCCTCATCCTCTTCCTCATCCTCATCCTCATCCTCATCCTCTTCCTCTCCTCATCCTCTTCCTCTTCCTCATCCTCTTCCTCTTCCTCATCCTCTTCCTCTTCCTCATCCTCATCCTCATCCTCTTCCTCATCCTCATCCTCTTCCTCATCCTCATCCTCATCCTCCTCATCCTCTTCCTCATCCTCATCCTCATCCTCATCCTCATCCTCTTCCTCTTCCTCATCCTCTTCCTCATCCTCATCCTCTTCCTCTTCCTCTTCCTCTCCTCATCCTCTTCCTCATCCTCTCCTCCTCATCCTCATCCTCTTCCTCATCCTCATCCTCATCCTCTTCCTCTTCCTCTTCCTCATCCTCTTCCTCTTCCTCATCCTCTTCCTCTTCCTCTTCCTCTTCCTCTTCCTCATCCTCTTCCTCATCCTCATCCTCATCCTCCTCATCCTCTTCCTCATCCTCATCCTCATCCTCTTCCTCTTCCTCATCCTCTTCCTCTTCCTCATCCTCTTCCTCATCCTCTTCCTCATCCTCATCCTCTTCCTCTTCCTCATCCTCATCCTCATCCTCCTCATCCTCTTCCTCTTCCTCATCCTCATCCTCATCCTCTTCCTCATCCTCTTCCTCATCCTCTTCCTCATCCTCATCCTCATCCTCTTCCTCATCCTCTTCCTCTTCCTCATCCTCATCCTCTTCCTCATCCTCATCCTCATCCTCCTCCTCATCCTCTTCCTCATCCTCATCCTCTTCCTCATCCTCTTCCTCATCCTCTTCCTCATCCTCATCCTCCTCATCCTCATCCTCTTCCTCATCCTCTTCCTCTTCCTCATCCTCTTCCTCATCCTCTTCCTCATCCTCTTCCTCTTCCTCATCCTCTTCCTCATCCTCTTCCTCATCCTCTTCCTCATCCTCTTCCTCTTCCTCATCCTCTTCCTCATCCTCTTCCTCATCCTCTTCCTCATCCTCTTCCTCATCCTCATCCTCCTCCTCCTCATCCTCTTCCTCATCCTCATCCTCTTCCTCATCCTCTTCCTCATCCTCTTCCTCATCCTCCTCATCCTCATCCTCTTCCTCATCCTCTTCCTCTTCCTCTTCCTCATCCTCTTCCTCATCCTCATCCTCTTCCTCATCCTCTTCCTCATCCTCTTCCTCTTCCTCATCCTCTTCCTCATCCTCATCCTCTTCCTCATCCTCTTCCTCATCCTCATCCTCTCCTCATCCTCTTCCTCATCCTCTTCCTCTTCCTCATCCTCATCCTCATCCTCTTCCTCATCCTCATCCTCTTCCTCTTCCTCATCCTCTTCCTCATCCTCTTCCTCATCCTCATCCTCTTCCTCATCCTCATCCTCTTCCTCATCCTCTTCCTCATCCTCTTCCTCTTCCTCATCCTCTTCCTCATCCTCATCCTCTTCCTCATCCTCATCCTCTTCCTCTTCCTCATCCTCTTCCTCATCCTCTTCCTCATCCTCATCCTCTTCCTCATCCTCATCCTCCTCATCCTCTTCCTCATCCTCTTCCTCATCCTCATCCTCATCCTCTTCCTCTTCCTCATCCTCTTCCTCATCCTCTTCCTCATCCTCTTCCTCATCCTCTTCCTCATCCTCTCCTCTTCCTCATCCTCATCCTCTTCCTCTTCCTCTTCCTCATCCTCTTCCTCATCCTCATCCTCTTCCTCATCCTCTTCCTCATCCTCTTCCTCATCCTCATCCTCTCCTCCTCATCCTCTTCCTCATCCTCTTCCTCATCCTCATCCTCTTCCTCATCCTCCTCCCTCTTCCTCATCCTCTTCCTCATCCTCTTCCTCATCCTCTCCTCTCCTCCTCATCCTCTTCCTCATCCTCTTCCTCATCCTCATCCTCTTCCTCATCCTCATCCTCTTCCTCATCCTCTTCCTCTTCCTCATCCTCTTCCTCTTCCTCATCCTCTTCCTCTTCCTCATCCTCTTCCTCTTCCTCATCCTCATCCTCTTCCTCATCCTCTTCCTCATCCTCTTCCTCATCCTCTTCCTCTTCCTCATCCTCCTC
>NC_141019.1:10576127-10657088 GCF_052327205.1 Somniosus microcephalus
TCATTCCTCATCCTCTTCCTCATCCTCTTCCTCATCCTCTTCCTCTTCCTCTTCCTCATCCTCATCCTCTTCCTCATCCTCTTCCTCATCCTCTTCCTCTTCCTCATCCTCTTCCTCATCCTCTTCCTCATCCTCATCCTCTTCCTCTTCCTCATCCTCTTCCTCATCCTCTTCCTCTTCCTCATCCTCTTCCTCATCCTCTTCCTCTTCCTCATCCTCATCCTCTTCCTCTTCATCTTCCTCATCCTCTTCCTCATCCTCATCCTCATCCTCTTCCTCTTCCTCATCCTCATCCTCTTCCTCATCCTCTTCCTCATCCTCTTCCTCATCCTCTTCCTCTTCTCTTCCTCATCCTCGTCCTCATCCTCTTCCTCATCCTCATCCTCTTCCTCATCCTCATCCTCTTCCTCATCCTCTTCCTCATCCTCTTCCTCTTCCTCTTCATCTTCTCATCCTGATCCTCTTCCTGATCCTCTCCTCATCCTCTTCCTCTTCCTCATCCTCATCCTCTTCCTCTTCCTCTTCATCTTCCTCATCCTGATCCTCTTCCTGATCCTCTTCCTCATCCTCTTCCTCTTCCTCATCCTCATCCTCTTCCTCATCCTCTTCCTCATCCTCTTCCTCATCCTCTTCCTCATCCTCTTCCTCATCCTCATCCTCTTCCTCTTCCTCTTCCTCTTCCTCATCCTCTTCCTCATCCTCTTCCTCATCCTCTTCCTCTTCCTCATCCTCTTCCTCATCCTCTTCCTCATCCTCTTCCTCATCCTCATCCTCTTCCTCATCCTCTTCTCATCCTCTCCTCTTCCTCATCCTCTTCCTCATCCTCATCCTCATCCTCTTCCTCATCCTCTTCCTCATCCTCTTCCTCTTCCTCATCCTCATCCTCATCCTCTTCCTCATCCTCTTCCTCATCCTCTTCCTCATCTCATCCTCATCCTCTTCCTCTTCCTCATCCTCTTCCTCTTCCTCATCCTCTTCCTCATCCTCTTCATCTTCCTCATCCTCTTCCTCTTCCTCTTCCTCATCCTCTCCTCATCCTCTTCCTCTTCCTCATCCTCTTCCTCATCCTCTTCCTCATCCTCTCCTCATCCTCTTCCTCATCCTCTTCCTCATCCTCATCCTCTTCCTCATCCTCTTCCTCATCCTCATCCTCTTCCTCATCCTCTTCCTCATCCTCTTCCTCTCCTCATCCTCTTCCTCATCTCATCCTCTTCCTCATCCTCTTCCTCATCCTCTTCCTCATCCTCTTCCTCATCCTCTTCCTCATCCTCTCCTCATCCTCATCTCTTCCTCTTCCTCATCCTCTTCCTCTTCCTCATCCTCTTCCTCATCCTCTCCTCATCCTCTCCTCTTCCTCATCCTCTTCCTCATCCTCTTCCTCATCCTCTTCCTCTTCCTCTTCCTCATCCTCTTCCTCATCCTCTTCCTCATCCTCTTCCTCTTCCTCATCCTCTTCCTCATCCTCTTCCTCATCCTCTTCCTCATCCTCTTCCTCTTCCTCATCCTCTTCCTCATCCTCATCCTCTTCCTCATCCTCTTCCTCATCCTCTTCCTCTTCCTCATCCTCATCCTCATCCTCTTCCTCTTCCTCATCCTCTTCCTCATCCTCTTCCTCTTCCTCTTCCTCATCCTCTTCCTCATCCTCTTCCTCATCCTCTTCCTCTTCCTCATCCTCTTCCTCATCCTCATCCTCTTCCTCATCCTCTCCTCATCCTCCTCCTCTTCCTCATCCTCTTCCTCATCCTCTTCCTCATCCTCTTCCTCATCCTCTTCCTCTTCCTCATCCTCATCCTCATCCTCTTCCTCATCCTCTTCCTCATCCTCTTCCTCATACTCATCCTCTTCCTCTTCCTCTTCCTCATCCTCTTCCTCTTCCTCTTCCTCTTCCTCATCCTCTTCCTCATCCTCTTCATCTTCCTCATCCTCTTCCTCATCCTCTTCCTCATCCTCTTCCTCTCTCACCTCATCCTCTTCCTCATCCTCTTCCTCATCCTCTCCTCATACCATCCACTCCTCATCCTCTTCCTCATCCTCTTCCTCTTCCTCTTCCTCATCCTCTTCCTCATCCTCTTCATCTTCCTCATCCTCTTCCTCTTCCTCTTCCTCATCCTCTTCCTCATCCTCTTCCTCTTCCTCATCCTCTTCCTCATCCTCTTCCTCATCCTCTTCCTCATCCTCTTCCTCATCCTCATCCTCTTCATCTTCCTCTTCCTCTTCCTCATCTCTTCCTCTTCCTCATCCTCTTCCTCATCCTCTTCCTCTCCCATCCTCTTCCTCATCCTCATCCTCTTCCTCATCCTCTTCCTCTTCCTCATCCTCTTCCTCATCCTCTTCCTCATCCTCTTCTCTCCTCATCCTCTTCCTCTCCTCATCCTCTTCCTCTTCCTCATCCTCTCCCTCATCCTCTCCCTCTTCCTCTTCCTCATCCTCTTCCTCATCCTCATCCTCTTCCTCATCCTCTTCCTCATCCTCTTCCTCTTCCTCTTCCTCATCCTCTCCTCATCCTCATCCTCATCCTCTCCTCATCCTCTTCCTCTTCCTCATCCTCTTCCTCATCATCTTCCTCATCCTCTTCCTCATCCTCTTCCTCTTCCTCATCCTCATCCTCTTCCTCATCCTCTTCCTCTTCCTCATCCTCATCCTTCCTCTTCCTCATCCTCATCCTCTTCCTCATCCTCTTCCTCATCCTCTTCCTCTTCCTCATCCTCTTCCTCATCCTCTTCCTCATCCTCTTCCTCATCCTCTTCCTCATCCTCTTCCTCATCCTCTTCCTCTTCCTCTTCCTCATCCTCTTCCTCATCCTCTTCCTCTTCCTCATCCTCTTCCTCATCCTCATCCTCTTCCTCATCCTCTTCTCATCCTCTCTCATCCTCTTCCTCTTCCTCATCCTCTTCCTCTTCCTCATCCTCTTCCTCATCCTCATCCTCTTCCTCATCTCTTCCTCATCCTCTTCCTCATCCTCTTCCACATCCTCTCCTCTCTCATCCTCATCCTCATCCACATCCTCTTCCTCTTCCTCTTCCTCATCCTCTTCCTCATCCTCTTCCTCTTCCTCATCCTCATCCTCTTCCTCATCCTCTTCCTCATCCTCTTCCTCATCCTCTTCCTCATCCTCTTCCTCTTCCTCATCCTCTTCCTCATCCTCATCCTCTTCCTCTTCTCATCCTCTTCCTCATCCTCTTCCTCATCCTCTTCCTCATCCTCATCCTCTTCCTCATCCTCTTCCTCATCCTCTTCCTCATCCTCTTCCTCATCCTCATCCTCTTCCTCTTCCTCATCCTCTTCCTCTTCCTCATCCTCTTCCTCATCCTCATCCTCTTCCTCATCCTCTTCCTCTCCTCATCCTCTTCCTCATCCTCTTCCTCATCCTCTTCATCTTCCTCATCCTCTTCCTCTTCCTCATCCTCTTCCTCATCCTCTCCTCTTCCTCATCCTCTTCCTCATCCTCTTCCTCATCCTCTTCCTCATCCTCTTCATCTTCCTCATCCTCTTCCTCATCCTCTTCCTCATCCTCTTCCTCATCCTCTTCCTCATCCTCTTCCTCATCCTCTTCCTCTTCCTCATCCTCTTCCTCATCCTCATCCTCTTCCTCATCCTCTTCCTCATCCTCTTCCTCATCCTCTTCCTCATCCTCTTCCTCATCCTCATCCTCTTCCTCATCCTCTTCCTCTTCCTCATCCTCTCCTCATCCTCTCCCTCATCCTCTCCCTCTTCCTCATCCTCTTCCTCATCCTCTTCCTCATCCTCTTCCTCTTCCTCTTCCTCATCCTCTTCCTCATCCTCTTCCTCATCCTCTCCTCATCCTCTTCCTCTTCCTCATCCTCTTCCTCATCCTCTTCCTCATCCTCTTCCTCATCCTCTTCCTCATCCTCTTCCTCTTCCTCATCCTCTTCCTCATCCTCATCCTCTTCCTCATCCTCTTCCTCATCCTCTTCCTCTTCCTCATCCTCATCCTCATCCTCTTCCTCATCCTCTTCCTCATCCTCTTCCTCATCCTCTTCCTCTTCCTCTTCCTCATCCTCTTCCTCATCCTCTTCCTCATCCTCTTCCTCTTCCTCATCCTCTTCCTCATCCTCATCCTCTCCTCATCCTCTTCCTCATCCTCCTCCTCTCCTCATCCTCTTCCTCATCCTCTTCCTCATCCTCTTCCTCATCCTCTTCCTCTTCCTCATCCTCATCCTCATCCTCTCCTCATCCTCTTCCTCATCCTCTTCCTCATACTCATCCTCTTCCTCATCCTCTTCCTCATCCTCTTCCTCTTCCTCTTCCTCATCCTCTTCCTCATCCTCTTCATCTCCTCATCCTCTTCCTCATCCTCTTCCTCATCCTCTTCCTCTTCCTCATCCTCATCCTCATCCTCTTCCTCATCCTCTTCCTCATCCTCTTCCTCATACTCATCCTCTTCCTCATCCTCTTCCTCATCCTCTTCCTCTTCCTCTTCCTCATCCTCTTCCTCATCCTCTTCATCTTCCTCATCCTCTTCCTCTTCCTCTTCCTCATCCTCTTCCTCATCCTCTTCCTCTTCCTCATCCTCTTCCTCATCCTCTTCCTCATCCTCTTCCTCATCCTCTTCCTCATCCTCATCCTCTTCATCTTCCTCATCCTCTTCCTCATCCTCTTCCTCTTCCTCATCCTCTTCCTCATCCTCTTCCTCTTCCTCATCCTCTTCCTCATCCTCATCCTCTTCCTCATCCTCTTCCTCTTCCTCATCCTCTTCCTCATCCTCTTCCTCATCCTCTTCCTCATCCTCTTCCTCATCCTCATCCTCTTCCTCTTCCTCATCCTCTTCCTCATCCTCTCCCTCATCCTCTCCCTCTTCCTCTTCCTCATCCTCTTCCTCATCCTCATCCTCTTCCTCATCCTCTTCCTCATCCTCTTCCTCTTCCTCATCCTCTTCCTCATCCTCATCCTCATCCTCTTCCTCATCCTCTTCTCTTCCTCATCCTCTTCCTCATCCTCTTCCTCATCCTCTTCCTCTTCCTCATCCTCATCCTCTTCCTCATCCTCTTCCTCTTCCTCATCCTCATCCTCTTCCTCTTCCTCATCCTCATCCTCTTCCTCATCCTCTTCCTCATCCTCTTCCTCTTCCTCATCCTCTCCTCATCCTCTTCCTCATCCTCTTCCTCATCCTCTCCTCATCCTCTTCCTCATCCTCTTCCTCTTCCTCATCCTCTTCCTCATCCTCTTCCTCATCCTCTTCCTCATCCTCTTCCTCTTCCTCATCCTCTTCCTCATCCTCATCCTCTTCCTCATCCTCTTCCTCATCCTCTTCCTCATCCTCTTCCTCTTCCTCATCCTCTTCCTCTTCCTCATCCTCTTCCTCATCCTCATCCTCTTCCTCATCCTCTTCCTCATCCTCTTCCTCATCCTCTTCCTCTTCCTCATCCTCTTCCTCTTCCTCATCCTCTTCCTCATCCTCTTCCTCTTCCTCTTCCTCATCCTCTTCCTCATCCTCTTCCTCTTCCTCATCCTCATCCTCATCCTCTTCCTCATCCTCTTCCTCATCCTCTTCCTCATCCTCTTCCTCATCCTCTTCCTCTTCCTCATCCTCTTCCTCATCCTCATCCTCTTCCTCTTCCTCATCCTCTTCCTCATCCTCTTCCTCATCCTCTTCCTCATCCTCATCCTCATCCTCATCCTCTTCCTCATCCTCTTCCTCATCCTCTTCCTCATCCTCATCCTCTTCCTCTTCCTCATCCTCTTCCTCTTCCTCATCCTCTTCCTCATCCTCTTCCTCTTCCTCATCCTCTTCCTCATCCTCTTCCTCATCCTCTTCCTCTTCCTCATCCTCTTCCTCATCCTCATCCTCTTCCTCATCCTCTTCCTCATCCTCTTCCTCATCCTCTTCCTCATCCTCTTCCTCATCCTCTTCCTCATCCTCATCCTCTTCCTCATCCTCTTCCTCTTCCTCATCCTCTTCCTCATCCTCTTCCTCTTCCTCATCCTCTTCCTCTTCCTCATCCTCTTCCTCATCCTCTTCCTCATCCTCATCCTCATCCTCCTCCTCTTCCTCATCCTCTTCCTCTTCCTCATCCTCATCCTCTTCCTCATCCTCATCCTCTTCCTCATCCTCTTCCTCATCCTCTTCCTCATCCTCTTCCTCATCCTCTTCATCTTCCTCATCCTCTTCCTCATCCTCTTCCTCTTCCTCTTCCTCATCCTCTTCCTCTTCCTCATCCTCTTCCTCATCCTCTTCCTCATCCTCTTCCTCATCCTCTTCCTCTTCCTCATCCTCTTCCTCATCCTCTTCCTCTTCCTCATCCTCTTCCTCTTCCTCATCCTCTTCCTCTTCCTCATCCTCTTCCTCATCCTCTTCCTCATCCTCTTCCTCATCCTCTTCCTCTTCCTCATCCTCATCCTCTTCCTCATCATCTTCCTCATCATCTTCCTCATCCTCTTCCTCATCCTCTTCCTCATCCTCTTCCTCATCCTCATCATCTTCCTCATCCTCTTCCTCATCCTCATCCTCATCCTCTTCCTCATCCTCATCCTCATCCTCTTCCTCATCCTCATCCTCATCCTCTTCCTCATCCTCATCCTCTTCCTCTTCCTCATCCTCTTCCTCTTCCTCATCCTCTTCCTCTTCCTCATCCTCTTCCTCATCCTCTTCCTCATCCTCTTCCTCATCCTCATCCTCTTCCTCATCCTCTTCCTCATCCTCATCCTCTTCCTCATCCTCTTCCTCATCCTCTTCCTCTTCCTCTTCCTCTTCCTCCTGTGACCGCCCCCCCCATTGCTATGGTGAATCTGCAGAAAAGAAACGCAGAAGCTAAGAATAGGAGAGAATTGCCCCCTTGGGATTAAGGAAACAGAGAAAGGGGTGGAAGGTTGTATTTGTGTGGTGCTTCACAGGGATGCCAGGGTTGCCATGTAGGTTCTCAGTTGCTAACCTGGTGCTATCAAGATGCCACCAACCTTACCATCTCCCACAGAAAAAGCGGAGTTGAGTCCCACTCACTCCATGACCTTCACCTCAAAGGGGTTTAAAGATGGAGATACCCTCTCCGGTGACCTGCCTCTGGTGGACATTGTGCGACAATTTCTCCTGCAAGAAGGTAGAGTTAATGAGGGGAAGACTTGCAATTGATGAATGTGTGTCAAGTGGCATGGGAGAGGTGAAATAAGAGATGTGGGGGTATGAGATTGTTAAAGTGGAGGTAAAGGTTTTAGGGTTGTGCGTGTAAGTAATTGGTGTTAGGAGAGCTGTGCCGCCACAGTGCAGGACACCGAGTTAGAGCTCCCCATAACCAGCGAGCATGTGAAGGATCAGTTAAGCAAGTGCTGCTTTAAGAGGATGAAGAGTGCACGGTTGCCCATGGTGGTTAAGGAAGAAAAGTAGAGTCCCCAGTGTGTTACCTTGCCATCCCTAGTTGAACTTTTTGCAGCACTGGTCTGAGGGGGGTGAGGGAGTTGGCACTCAGTGCCAGTACTACCTCTCTCCAGGCAGCATGAGTCACATTGATGGCAAGCTTGGTGGCACTCACACCCAGGAGTCTGTGCCTCTACCTTCAATTTCCTTGAGGAGGGATTGGAGGTCTGCATGTGTGTTCTGCACGTTGTGAGATCTTCTCCTGCATGGGGCCCTGCCCTGCTGCCCACTGGTTCTTGAGTGTTCATAATTCTGTATAAGTATAATAAAAATAAAAAAAAGACATATGCATTTATACAGCGCCTTTCATGACCTCAGGATGTCCAAAGGCGCTTTACGGCCAATTAAGTACTTTTGTGTAGTCACTGTTGTAATGTAGGAAATATTGCTAAGACATGCAGTGAAGTTATTGGAGCGTGAAGTGAGAGAGCCCACAGTACTGTTGCTCTCTAACCTGTTTGTCCCACAGTCTGCAGCTGAAGAGTGTAGGCTGAACTGGTTTATTAAAGGCTGCACAGGAGTTTCTAGCTAGTTCAGCTGTTTACACCCATTTTACACCAATGACTACTCCAATAGGTATGTAAATGAGCAGACACAGGAAATCCACACGTAACTACAGGCACAATAACAACGTAACTCAATTCGAGGAAATTTCCCATCAGAAACGTTACCATCACCTGTTATAGTCAAAGAAAAAAATATTCTAATTAGTGATGTATCCCAGTGCAAATGTGTGTGGAAAATTGTTCTGCTCCCCACTCTCAAGTGTCCACTATCCCCCAATGCCCATCTCCCAATAAATTGCCCCCATGTGCCCACTGCTTCCTTACCTCAACAGCCCACTGCCAATACCCACCCCCACAACTACACACTACCCACATACCCACCCAAATTCTTACTACCCCACCCGAAGTACTCACTGACCCCCATCCTCCCTTTGAAACATAATTCCCCTCAATACCCCATTCCTACTATCACCGAATTCTCACTACATTTCTCCCCCAAAATACTCAGCACTCTAGTCAAACCACTCATTAACCCCCATAATTGTGCATTACCTCAGCCCCTTTATCTGCTACCACACCCTCTCCCAAATCCTTACAAAGCCAGAACCCCTCTCCTGAACAGTATGCCCCCTCATTTACTATGAGCAAGCCCAATACAAGATCCACCAACTGCCTACGAGCAACATCACAGGAAATCATCAACTTGTAATATATAAATAGCACACATTTCCTGCTTTCCATCGCACTTCAGCGTCACACTGCAACTCATGCAAATTTCTGTCACACTTATCAGATTTGCTGCATTTCAATTTTAACACCCGATTGCTTGATATGTAAAGTTATAAATTGCTATTGAAATTCTATTCAAATTCTGTTCCATCTGATTGGCTGATATATAAATTTAATTAAATCTGATTTGAATTTAATGATCAGATCATATGCAAAATTCTTACAAAGGAGAAGTTGAACCAATCAAATCACTCAAAACACTTTCTGAATGGCAGAGTAGACTCAAGGGGCTGTATGGCCGACTACTGCTCCTAATTCTGATGGTCCCCTAACCTCTGGTAAGTCTATCCAGCCAACGGGACAGGACATACCCAGGGATGGTGATAGAGAAGTCTGGTATGTTGGCTGCTATATATCATTCTGTGAGTACAACAATGTCAGGCTGTTGCTTGGCTAGTCTATGGGACAGCTCTCCAGTTGTTGGTGAGGATGACTTTGCAATGTTGACAGGACTGAGACCGCCTAATATTTATCCTGATACAACGCCCAAGTCATTGTCAATACATATTTGTGTTTCCTAACAATTTTTTTTACAACTAAATGGCTTGCTAGGCCTCTTTAGAAGGCATTAAAAGTCAACTACATAGATAGTATCAATGAGAATCGCAGGTAGACCAGGCTGGGGAGGAGTGGCAGGCTCCCTTCCATGAATGTTAGTGAACCAGTTGGGTATTTACAACAATCTGGCAGTTTTCATGGTCATTTTTTCTGGTGCCAACCACAAATCACCAGATTTATTGAATTCAATTTCATAACCTGGGCTATGAACTCGCCACCTCTGGGTTGCTTGTTTAGTGCCATAACCACAACACTACCATACTCTTGTCAGCAACTACAAAAGCACCTATCTAATCCACTGGCTATGGAATCTCCTACCAGTGTTTCTGCACTTCATTTTCCCCCTCTTTGGCAACCATTTGTTCCATGGTGTGACGGTTTTGTTGGCAATTGTCCAATTCTGAGCTTTAGTCATTGTTTGTATTGAATATAAGTTAGTCGATTCCACACTCTGGCGATCTCTACACTAGCACCTGTCCCCTCTTCCTACCCCGAGGGATGGTACCCACTTCCCTTCCTCACTAACTATGTCGGCAGTTTGAGCACCCCCTGTAATGTACATTCAAGGAACTTCTCAGCCTCCAAAATGTGAGAGTATCGCCAGCTGATCATGCACAGGAACCTTGAGCACAAACAGTCGGAGACATTTCTCATATGTGTGGTCATGCTGCCCGAAGAGTCCCGAACCCCTCCCACATGACTATTTTATCAGACCCTCAGGACATCCCAAATTGAAGTTGTAATATAGGCAAACGGGACAGCCAATTTGTGCACAGCAAAGTTCCAAACAGCAAAAGAAAGAATGACCAGTGAATCTGTTTTTGGTGGTGTTGTTTGAGCGAGAAAATGGCAAGGATATCATGAGAACTCTCTGCTCTTCCTCCAGTAGTACCAGCGGATCTTAAATATCCACCTAAACAGGCAGATGGAGTCTTTGTTTAACGTTTCATCCAAAAGACAGCACTTCTGACAGTGCAGCACTCCCTCAGTACTGAAGGGTCAGCCTAGATTTTGAGATCAAGCCCTGGAGTGGGGTTTGAACCCACAACCTTCGGACTCAAAGGCAAGAGTGCTACCACTGAGCCAAGCTGAATAAATACTTTTGCTACAGATTTTGTCTATTTGCCACTGACTACTTGCTCCTCATTGGTGCTTTTTGCTATTTTTTGATTCATTCACATTTAGTCTATTGGATATCTGATTGGTAATTTAATATATCCTCAGGTTGGGTTGAGCAGGGACAGGATCAAAGTGTAGGGAGAGGGGAAGAGGAGCACAGTGGAAACAGGAGGGAAAGGAGCACAACAGTGTGGGGGCAGGAAGCGGGGCTTGGGGGGCTGTCCAGTGAGCAGAGCACAGGGGAGCCAGGGAACATAACATTGGCTGGGGGCAAGGGGCAGAAAGTGGTAGGGTGGCCAACCCTCCGTGATTGTCCTAGAGTCTTCAGGAATTGAAGATTAATCTCCAGGACACTGCTGTGAGCAACCAAGAGAAAAGTCATAGTGGCATTACAAATTGTGTTTCTTTCTTTGAACACTTTCGTTTATCTATATCTATATAAAATATAAATGAGTCTGTTTGTCTGTGTGTATGCGTGCAGTAAACTCAAAAGTTATAGAGCATACCTACACATATGTTATATCAAAAGAAAGCTTATGATTAGGGGAGTGTCATAGGCGTGTTTATTTTTTGGTCAGACAAAAATTGTTCGGACAGTGTACAAAAAACGGACAAAATCCGCTCATTTCACCACGCGCATACACACAGACAGACATACTCATTTATATACAGTGCTATCCGGAGGTGAACTATCTGACAATCTGGAGCCACCGGCAAAAATCAGGAGCCGTTTTTTATTCTATTTGTTTGTTTTCTTTGCTTTATTTGAACAGTCAAGCTTTGCAAGGTCTGTAGCTATAGCAACAGCTTTAGCTACAGAGGCTTGCAGCCACACCCGAGTGTTTAGAAGCTGTTGCTAAGCAACAGTGATTGTTGTCAGATAACTCTAGAGTGTACAGCAGTTTTGAGGGAACGGCAGCAGCTCGGTCCCGTGGGTGCCGGATAGCACAAAGTTTCCTGTATATAGATTTGTTCTTTTTTCTTAACAACATGGGCTCAAAAAAACGTTGCAGACTTGGACGCAGCACTTCTGATGCACGCCGAGATAAGGCTCGGAGAGCTGCTGAAACTGATGAGCAGAGACAGGCTCGCCTTCAGGCTAACCAGGACAGAAATGCTGCTGCTAGATCAGCTGAGACTCCTCAACAATCTGAGGGACGTAAAGCTGCCAACACAGCCAGAATGGCAACTGCCAGAGCCTCAGAGACTCCTGACCAGACTCAGACACAGCAAGCTGTTGACCAGGCGAGACATACCCAAGCCAGAGCCTCAGAGACTCCTGACCATACACAGGCACGTCGTCAGTCCGACACTATACGCATGGCCATTGCCAGAGTTGACATTTGGAATCATTGGCACAGAGCAGCCTTCTCCTATGAACCCACCATCAATTATGAAGCAGACCCCACAGTCATCATTGGCAAGATGACCATCATTTGCCCTCACTGTGGCGCTCTGAAGTGGGAAAGAGAAATTGATGGGATATGCTGCAATGAAGGAAAGGTGAAACTTCCACCACTACCAGCTCCACCTGAACCCCTACACTCACTTCTGTTGGGCAGAACTCCAGCTTCAAGACAATTACTCACTCATATCAGGAAGTACAACAACTGTTTTGCAATGACCTCTTTTGGTGCAAACAGAGAGCATGAATCAGGATTTTGCCCAACTTTTAAAGTTCATGGACAGGTGTACCATACAGCTGGCTCCCTACTTCCTCTACCAAACGAAAGACCTCAGTTTCTCCAAATCTACTTCTTGGGTGATGACGAGGAGCAAGCCAATTGCCGCAGGGAAGCTGCTGTTCATCCCGCACAACAACACCAAATCAAGCTTCAAACTTTGCTTGGGTTACAGGAGATGCTTCATCAGCAAAACCCATATATAAAGAGTTTCAAAACAGCCATCGAAAAAACAACAAATGAAGACCTCAAAGTTGTCATCAAAGCTGACAAGACTCCTGTAGGTGAACATGAGCGATGCTTCAATGCTCCGACCACCAATGAAGTAGCCGTTGTCATTGTGGGCCAAGAGTTTGAACAACGGGACATTGTCTTGCATATGAGAGGTGGTCCACTCAAAAGAATTTCTGAGCTTCACAGGTCATATGATCCTATGCAATACCCGCTTTTGTTTTGCCATGGGGAAGATGGATACGATGCCTATAACAAGATCCCACATGTTGACCCCAAAACTGGTGTGCCACCTACAGCCCAAAGACAAAAGGTGGTATCTGCCATGGAATTCTATGCATACAGGCTGATGGAATGACAAACTGGTTCAAACCACCTGCTTCAGTGTGGAGGACTTCTCCACCAATTCCTCACTGACATGTATGCAAAAATGGAAGGAGAGCGGCTTAATTGGTTCCGGAATAACCAAAATCAGTTGAGAGTCACAGACTATATACACTTGCGAGATGCTGTGGCCAATGATGGCAACGCTGAGGACATTAGTCAAATGGTCATCCTACCATCCACCTTTGTTGGAGGTCCTAGGTACATGCATGAGCACACACAGGATGCCATGACCTATGTCAGAAACTATGGCAGACCTGACCTCTTTATCACCATGACTTGCAATCCCCAATGGCAGGAGATCCCACCCAAAGCTGGTACTGAAAGGCATGACCTCATAGCACGGGTCTTCAACCTCAAAGTTAAAAAACTGGTAAAACTCCTGACTGTAGGCAAAATTTTTGGTGCACCCCATTGCTACATGTACAGCATTGAGTGGCAGAAGAGAGGACTTCCTCATGTTCATCTTTTACTCTGGCTTCAGACAAAGATTCACCCCAATCAAGTTGATTCCTTCATCTCTGCAGAGCTACCCGATAAGGACAAGGATCCAACCTCTTTGATGTTGTTGTAAAAAATATGATTCATGGTCCTTGTGGGTGACACAACCCTTCTTCTCCCTGCATGAAAAACAATGAATGTACAAAATGGTACCCAAAGCCACTCCGCGAACAAACTCAGCATGGGGATGATGGCTATCCTTTGTACATAGAAACATAGAAGATAGGAGCAGGAGTAGGCCATTCGACCCTTCGAGCCTGCTCCGCCATTCAAGGAGAAGGGGCAAAGAGAGTGGAGGTTTCAGCACTGAAATAAGAATGCGAAATCAGCATTCTGGTGAGTCAGGTCAACCTGGTCAGTCAAATCAGACAAGACAGCGAGGACAGCCATTGGAAGTTGACAACCGTTGGGATTGTTCCTTATTGTCCACTCCTATCCAGGCTCTTCAAATGTCACATCAATGTGGAGTACTGCCACTCAGTTAAGTCTATCAAATATGTGTGCAAGTACATCCATAAGGGCAGTGACCAAGCTGTCTTTGATCTTCAACGGGTTGGACAGCAAAATCAAAATGATGAGATCGCCACACATCTGGTGGGCCGTTACATCTGCAGCAATGAGGCAGCCTGGCGAATTTTTGGTTTTGACATCAACAAGCGTTACCCCACTGTCACTAAATTGGATGTGCACTTGCAAAATGGACAAAGGGTTTTCTTCCGACCAGTAAATGCCAGGCAACGTGCCGAGGAACCTCCAAAGACAAAACTGACAGCATTCTTTGAGTTGTGCCAAACGATTGACTTTGCCAAGACATTTTTGTATCATCAGGTGCCCAAGTACTACACCTGGCAGCCAAACAAGACATGGCGGGCTTGGCGCCCTGGACCAGGTCAGAAGGAAGTTCCTGGTCATACAGGGGTGTACTCATCTGATGCACTTGGCAGAGTCTACACGGTCCATCCAAACAACACAGAGTGCTTTCACCTTCGTCTACAATCAACAAGGCATAGGGGCAGACTTTGAAGGTTGCTGGCATCAACTTACTCACGCCCTGTTTTTCACATGGCCAGTTGTACGTGGCATGTTCAAGAGTTGGTGCATCAAGGAATCTGTTTCTTTTAACACCCTCAGGAAAAACAGAAAATGTTGTATATCAACGGGCTCTCTAATAATGCCATCATTAGGGAAGGAAAACAGGTAACTGTAAAACCCGAACAAAATATAGCACCCCTGCCTTCCAACACACAAACTGAAACTTAAAGAAAATGCTGTTATCATGTTAATGCGCAACATTAATCCACCTCAATTATGCAATGATACACGCTTGCAAAATTGAAATTTTTTTTTATACAGATTATACCGAATTTGGTATTTTTATTTAGATTAAAATTCCGTCAAAGCCACTATATTTTACGCGCTGCCAAGTAACGATGGGAAGGGCGTAGAGAAAGAAAATATACTCCGCCATCAATACCTGTTCATCAGCGTTGTATTATGCAAATAGTTGGTGCATTTGGTGAAGAAATTTTTTCTCAATAAAAATACCGATTCTGGGAAACTCTTAAAAAAAACAAAGAGACTAGGCCAATTTGTTTTTTTTATTCAGATTAAAATTCCGTCAACGCCACTATATTTTACGCGCTGCCAATTAACGATCGGAAGGGCGTAGAGAAAGAAAATATACTCCGCCATCAATACCTGTCCATCAGCGCTGTATTATGCAAATAGTTGGCGCATTTGGCGAAGGATTTTTTTCTCAATAAAAATGCCTAATCTCGGAAACTCTTTAAAAAAACGAAGCCATGCAATTTCCTCCTAGGTTGGCTATGGAAAATTGCATTTTAAAATCATAATCATTGTTTGAGTCTTTTAAGCGGAATGTGGTCCTCTCATTAAAAATGTCAACAATTTTATTGCTTTTTACAATAATGCACAATCATTATATGATCATGACACATTAATGTCAATGATAACATTGCAAAATTATAATTCTGCTTGCTACCTCCAAAGTGACATAGAAGGAAAACTGTAAAAACTTGAATTTGTGGCTACTGTCGATCCCCATTAACAAAAACTAAGTTAAACAACCACCTCCTGGGTGCTTAGGAAGAGTTCTTCAATCCCAACAGTTTTATAAACATGTCAAAGGGTTCTTCAGTTCCCTCGGCAACGCCGGGTACTCCAGCTAGTTAGTTATAAAAATATTGGAGATGGGAAAAAAGGCTGTTTGACTGTGCGGGGCAGTTGGAGGCGGGGTCATGTGATGACACCTCCAGGAATACATCAAACCAGAGTTGGCAACCCTGGATAATGGAGCACACGGAGAGGAGGGGGTGAAGAGTACAGTGAGGGGGTTAGGGAGCAGAATACAGAAGAGGCCAATTAGAGTAGCACAATGGGAATGGCTGGTTCTGGTTGGTACATTTTACTACCTATCTAGTGAAAGGAACTGTTTTTTGATTGGTTCAAATATCAGCATTGTTAATTTAGATAGGGGTAATATGAGCCAACCATACAATTGTGACAAACATTTTTAAGGTGTGATACAGTAGAGTAATAGTGTCATAACGGCACAGAATGAGGCCATTTGGCAATCCAGTCAGTCCCATTCCCCCGCTCTATCCCCGTAGCCCTGCAAGTTTATTTCCCTCAAGTGCCTATCCAGTCTCCCCATGAAAACATTGAGTGTCTCCGCTTCCACCACATCGTCGGCAGTGAGTTCCAGGTCCTCACCATTCGCTGCGTAAAAAAGTTTTTCCTCACATCCCCCCGTATCTCTTGCCCAATACCTTAAATCTGTGTCCCCTAGTTCTTGTACCATCAACTAGTGGGAACAGCCTTTCCCAGTCTAGCCTATCCAAACCTGTCATAATCTTGTACACCTCGATCAAATCACCCCTCAACCTCCTTTGCTCTAATGAAAACAAATCCAGCTTCTGCAACCTGTCCTTGTAGCTAAGATCCCCCATCCCCGCAACCATTCGGGTAAATCTCCTCTGCACCCTCTCAAGGGCCTTCACATCCTTCCTAAAGTGTGGTGACCAGAACTGGGCGCAATACTCCAGTTGTGGCCTAACCAGCACTTTATAAAGGTTCAGCATCACGTATGTGTATTGTATTGAACAATTAACACAAAGACTTAAACGTATAACTCAAACAGGTCTTTACTGGTTGGAGGTAGGGACTATACATAGGTCTTTACTTCATGCCCACAGGCGGGAACTGAGGGGGATCAGTACCCACAGTACTATTTATACCCCTATGGCCAGGAGTGGTACTGCGTATCACTACGCCCAACAAGTAGTGCAGTCCTGTCCATAGGTTCAAAGTAGCACACATATTACATACACAACATTCCTCCCTTCCTAGCTTTACAGTCATCTCCCCATTTAACATAACGTAATAACATATATACATATATAACTTCAGGTTTACATAACAGAATAACATAGATAACTTCATGTCAAAAACAGATCACAGATTCAGTCTCTGCGGAAAACAGTTCACAGATTCAATCTCTGTGGTGTAGTCGGTTCACGTTGCTAGAGTGACTCATTCAATAGTCCTTCCATGGATTTAACAGTTTGAACTTCCGAACTGAATTGGCTCCGTTCGGAGGGACCACGTGTGTGATCTGGTAGAGGTGATAATGGTTCAGATGGGTCATCTTCTGTTTTTACTTTTCCTTTTCTGCTTCTTGGAGACTCTCTGGGCTCCATTGTCAGCTGCCACAGCTGCCAGCTGCATGCGCAGTTCCTCCTTCTCTTCCTCCTGTTTCCGTCGTAGAGCCAGCTTCTCCCGATGTTCCGTAGACTTTTGGTGCTCCTCCATGATTTCTGCACTTTGGGAGTCGAATTTACAAGCTGGGCAGGACAGGACATCGTAATATTCGGTGTCGTCCTGAGCTAGACCAGCGAGAGGGTCGTCTATTTCCTCCATACCTAGCTGGACGTTAGCCAGCTCTTGTTCCAAATCCAGACATCTTTCCTGAAGAGACTTCTTCATGTGTACCTCTGCATCCAGCTTTTTCTGGGCTTTCAGCAAGTCGTTTACTAGTGACCTCATTTGTGATTTTAATACTTCAACTTCCTTTGGAGATTGATTGATCGGACTATGCAATCCCTCTACCGGAGCAGCTGTTTCAGCGGTCTGTTGTTCTACGTTGACGTGAGTCAGCGTACTTTTGGCATCCAAGGGCTGCTCTGTTGCAGTCATCTCAGTCTGTGTTGCCACCTCAGCTCTTCCAATAACCTTTGAGAGCTCCGAACCCCTTTCGTTTGAATATTGAAGTTCATGTTCAAGTTTTTCCCATTTCAGAGTCCTGTCCTTCAGCATATGCAGGAGTTGGCTGACCGTTAACTCCTCTGACATCAGACGTTTTGTGTGCTCCTGCTCCATTTTCTCCATCAGCTGCTTCTGTTGTCTTTCCAGATTCTCCAACTCTATATCAAAGAACTCTTTCGTTGCATTCAACTCTTGCTCAAAACAGCGAAGCATTTGTTCTAATTGCTGTTGTAGTTTGAAATGGAGTTGAGTTCGAGCCCGGTGTCCCTCAGAAATGGGCACATCAGTAGACTTGCCAGACTCAGAATCCACAGTTAAACTATGTTGTTGTTGCTCAGTGGAATTCTGTGCTGAAACTTTGTCTTTTGCACCTGAGTTGGGCTTACCATCATCCGTTCCAGAGTCTGGGCCGACTATCTTCACCGAGTTCTCACTCGTTATTGTTTGTAGGAAATGCCAGTCCATATTCATTTTCCTAATCCACTCCCGTCCTAGTAGTGGAGGACCTCCTTCAGATATCACATATAAGTCCATTATTTGACTGTCTTCGCCCTTGTGGGCCACTGCAACCTCTATTTTCCCGATGGGGTACACTCTTTGCCCCGTGTATGTTTTCAATATAATCCCCGTATCCTGTAGGGGAATATGTTGGAATAACTTTCCGTAATCTTTCTTATTTATGACCGTCAATGCCGATCCAGTGTCCAATTCCAGTTTTACTTGGACTCCTTCTATCTGAAGAGTGACCCAAATTGTCTGGAGGTCTGCACCCTTACCAGCGTTGAGTACTCTTAAGCTAGCCAGTTCATTACAGCTTAAGCTAGCCAGTTCATTACTGCTAGCGTCTGAATCGGACTCCTGTTCGGTCACCTTGTGTACCTTTGCGTATTTTCCTTGCGGTGACTTCTTGTTGCTGGTCTTCTTCCCTGACCTGCATACTCTAGCTATATGTCCAAGCCTACCACAAGTTCTACATTCTTGGTTTTTAAACCAACACTGGTTCTGATCATGCGTTGTCTTTCCACAACGATAACATTTGCCAGAACTCACACCCAATTTGTGTGCACTGAGCTCCAGTGACCGTAGCTGCATTACTGCCGTGCCTCTCGCTGCGGCTTCGTGTGCTGCTGCCATAGTGACCGCCTTCTCAAGCGTCAGCTCATTCTCCTCGAGCAGTCGCTTTTGTGTATCCTGTTTAAATAAACCACACACAAATTTGTCTCGTAGTGCATCTGTCAATCCCGTTCCAAACTGGCAATATTTCGCTAATTTACGCAATTCCAGCAAATATTCAGCATTGCTTTCATGCTGTAGCTGCCTTCTGTCGTAAAATTTAAATCGTTCCGCTAGCATCAGCGGCGTGGGGTTTAGATGATCTTTCAGGACAGTAACAATCTCATCGAACGTCTTATCCGCCGGTTCATCTGGTGATAACAGGTGTTTCAATTGCCCGTACGTCTTCGCACCCATTAAATTTAATAATGTTAGAGCTTTATCTTGGTCACGAATTTTATTGGCCTTACAATAATTTTTTACTCTTTCAACATATATGGCCCAATCTTCGAGGTCACTATCAAAGGTGCTAATATTCCCGTGTTTAGGCATTGTAGATTTGCAATTTCTCAGATTTTATTTTCTTTACTTGTTATCAAAGATGGCGGCTTCCCGCTCTTGCCGTCGTCCTCCGCCCACAAAATGGCGGTTTTCCCGCGCTTGGCGGTCTTCACCCGTCCCCCGACGCCGTCTCCCTTCAGCCCTCGAGTGCGGCCCTTATCTTCGCCGCGATCGATAGCCCGCGCTGTGCACCGCGACTCTCGCACCTTGAGCTTCTGCAGCCGCCGCGCCTTTCAGTCCGAGTGCGGCTCTTATCTTTGGTCCCGATCGCTGGCCCGGCTGCGCCCCTCACTTCAAAGCGGCCCGGCCCTTATCTGCCGATCGCTATCGCCCTACCTCTCTCTCTTCCCCAGTCCTGTCTTTACTCCGGTTCACAAGCTGATGGAGGCTGCAGGGTCCTAATGCCTGTCTCTTCCAGTCGCTGGAAGCTGTCAGGATTTCTGCTGCCCTTCAGTTTTGAGTGGGGTGTTGAGGATTGAAACCTCTCTTCAACGTCCTGTCTTTGGACGAAGCCGCCTGGAATAACTGCCGCAGGGTAAGAGCCTGACTCGTCGCCAGTGTTAAGTATGTGTATTGTATTGAACAATTAACACAAAGACTTAAACGTATAACTCAAACAGGTCTTTACTGGTTGGAGGTAGGGACTATACATAGGTCTTTACTTCATGCCCACAGGCGGGAACTGAGGGGGATCAGTACCCACAGTACTATTTATACCCCTATGGCCAGGAGTGGTACTGCGTATCACTACGCCCAACAAGTAGTGCAGTCCTGTCCATAGGTTCAAAGTAGCACACATATTACATACACAACAATTAACTCCCAGGTCCCTCTGTCCCTGCACTCCTTAAAAACTGTGTCATTAAGTGTATTTTGCCTCTCCCTGTTCCTTCCGCCAAAATGCATCACCTCACACTTCACTGTATTAAATTCCATCTGCCACTTGTCTGCCCATTCTGCTAGCCTTTCTATGTCCTGTTGCAGTCGATTGGTATCATCATCACTGTTTGCCACACCCCCAAGTTTGGTGTCATCGGCAAATTTAGAAATTCTACTCAAAAAAAGCAGTGGCCCCAGCACTGACCCTTGGGGAACACTACTGTCTACCATCCTCCAGTCTGAAAAACAGCCATTTACCACAACTCGTTGTTTTCTGTCCTGAAGCCAATTCCTTATCCAAGCTGCCACTGACCCACCTATTCCGTGAGCCTCAATTTTGTTAACCAGCCTTCTATCTGGTACTTTGACAAACGCCTTCCGAAAATCCATTTAGACAACATCCATTGCATTCCCTTCATCAATCCTCTGTTACTTCATCAAAAAACTCAATTCGATTAGTCAAACACGATCTGCCTTTTACAAATTCGTGTTGGCTCTCCTTAATTAGCTTAAACCTCTCCAGGTGCCTGTTAATGTTTTCCTTGATTATTGTTTCTAAAACTTTACCCACCACTGATGTTAAACTGACCGGCCTCTAGTTACTAGGATTGTCCTTACACCCTTTCTTGAACAATGGTGTCACATTTGTCATCTTTCCAAAAATCAGGCACCTCCCTCGCATCTAGGGAAGATTGGGAAATGATGGCAAGCCCTTCCGCTATCTCCTCCCACAATTCCCTTAGCAACCTGGGATGCAAGCCATCTGGACCAGGCGACTTGTCCACTCTAAGCATACCCAGCCTTTCTAGTACATTCTGTCTATCAATTTTCACCCCTTCCATTGCTTCTACCTTTTCCACTTCTACCGATATTTTGCCAGCATCCACTGCCTTAGTAAACACCGATACAAAGTACTCATTGAGTATTCTAGCCTTGTCCTGCGCCTCTAAGCATCTATCACCTTCTTTGTCTCTAATAAGCCCCTAAGTCCCACCCCGCCTCTTCTACCCGCTTACTGTTTACATGCCGGTAGAAGATTTTGGGGTTCCCTTTTATGTTAACCTCCATTCTACTCTCATATTCTCGCTTTGCCAATCTTATTTTCATCTTCACATCCCCTCTTAACTTATTGTACTTGGTCTGGTTCTCCCTTGAAGAATTCACCTGACATTCATCATACACCCTCTTTTTTTGTTTCATCATCTTCTCAATCTCCCTCATTATCCAAGGAGCCCTTGCTTTGGTTCCCTTACCCTTCCCTCTTGTTGGAATGTACCTAGCCTGTACTTGGAACATCTCCTCCTTAAACATCACCCATTGTTCCATTACAGTTTTTCCCATCAGGCTTTGGTTCCATTTTACCCTGGCTCGATCCTTTTGCATCCCATTGAAGTTAGCCCTAATCCAGTTTAGAAGTTCCACTCTAGATTTCTCCTTGCTCCTCGCCATTGCTAATCTAAATCTTATGATACTTTTAACTGTACAGATTTTATATTTTCTCTTAATTAGATTTTTAAAAAAAAGAAAGACTTGCATTTATATAGCGCCTTTCACCACCGGATGTCTCAAAGCACTTTACAGCCAATGAAGTACTTTTGAAGTGGAGTGACTGGAGTCACTACTGTAATGTGGGAAACGCGGCAGCCAATTTGCGCACAGCAAGGTCCCACAAACAGCAATGTGATAATGACCAGATAATCTGTTTATGTTATGTTGGTTGAGGAATAAATATTGGCCAGGACACCGGGGCTAACTCCCTACTCTTCTTCGAAATAGTGCCATGGGATCTTTTACGTCCACCCGAGAGAGCAGGTGGGGCCTCGGTTTAATGTCTCACCCGAAAGACGGCACCTCCGACAGTGCAGCACTCTCTCAGCAGCGCACTGGAGTGTCAGCCTAGCTTTATGTGCAGAAGTCCCTGGAGTGGGACTCGAACCCACAACCTTCTGACTCAGAGGTGAGTGTGCTACCCACTGAGCCACCACTGAAACACACAATATAATAAATATCATGAAATAATAAATGTATCTGCTATTCTGTGCTGCCACCAACCTGCTGCTCATTTTGGACCTGTGATCCACAGAAGTAAAATTTGGTCTAAGATTGTCTGGCTTCCCAAGTTCAGGAGACTGAACATTAAAGTTTGGTCTGATCATGGCACTGGAGTGACCAGGTCTAACTTTGATGTCTTTTCCAAACTGACATTCGGATGACTGGAATAACAACAGAAAATGCTGGAGACACTCAGCAGGTCAGGCAGCATCGAGGAGAGAGAAACAGAATTAACGTTTCGGGTCGAGGACTCTTCGTTGCTTTAAAGTGTCTGGGCTTGTGAGCCAATGCATAACGAAACTGCTCAGCCTGCATCCTATTATGTATTAGTTGCTAATGGCAACTCTCAATGCCACCTAGACTGTCAGCTTCACTCATTAGAATTGTAAATCAGGGCAGTGCAGTCACAATCCAAGACAACTTTACCATAAATCACTGCTGGCCAGGACAGACTTTAGATCTCACATTTCAATTTTTCCAAACATTTCAAATATTTGCAGCGGTAAGTCTGCTGAAAACATTTCCAGTTACCAGACCCCACATATCACATACAGGACTGCAACATAACTAGAACTTTTCAATAATGGCTGTTTGAAATATAAAACAACAAAAGGCTGCATAATAAACAGAGGGACGATCACTCATAGCATGAGTCCTGTGCCTTTCACAAATGTAATGCTCTGCAATCTTACTCATTATGACTGTTGCCAATGTGAAACATAATCTTCCCTGGATATGTTGTGCTTTCAAGTGGGAAAGGGTTCACCATCCTGGAAAGTGTTTCATTTCAAGATCACTGGAAATTCCAATTTCAGCTGAATCAGGACAAAACAGAACTCAAAACTAACACCAACCAGTAACAACAGATCTTCTTATGTTGAAAAACAAAGCTAAAATGTAATCAGTCATTATTCTTAGAACTGCAAAATGAAGTCACTTGAGTGACTAGCTGAGGCTATATATAGAATTAGGAAAATGGAGAACCATAAAACTCACCTTCTTCAGTACTGCCGGGAATAGGGTAAACAATGTGTGACGCATTTGACTTGTCCTCAGTAACAGTACCCTGTTAGAAAGCACTTATATAATTAACGTACAGAGAGGCAGACACCGACAGATAACATGGTTTAATAAACAGAACACTTGGGTGCAGAGAGGGCAAAAACTCTACTGAAATATGGCCAGGTATATCTGGGCAAGGACCCAGCATGCTGCTTTTTCAACAAACAGCACTATGGAATGGTAGAATAGAAGTTTGCACCCAGGATTCTGGCCTGGGCATGTTTCCATCATCAGGGTGATGAGCTGACCAAAAGCGTGGCCCATTGTCACAAGAAGGGAAAAACAATCAAATGGGGTCACCCTGGAGCACCAACAGGATTTACATATCTCTTAGACTTTTCAATGCTAGTGTATGACTCTGCTAATATTACGGTCACTGGCAAGCTGGAGCCTTTCCCTCCTCCACCAACTTACTCAGACAGTAGAATAAAATAAATATCACCCCAATATCTCTGTTCCTTTATCATTGCTGGATTAACATCCTGGAATTCCCTTACCCAACACCACTGTGGAAGTAACATCACCACAAGGACTGCAGTAGTTCAAAGGAGGCCACCACCACCTCAGGGCAACTACGAGTAGGCAATGAACGGCAGTGTCACCCACATCCCGAGGACAAATTAAAAAACCTCCATCCAATTTTATAAACATGTAACAATGTGAAGGGTTAACCTTCTGATGACCTTTCTTTCTCAGATACAATGAGTTACAATACAACTTTATTGAGGTGATGCTCACAGAGAGACCATCTGGATTGGGTTGAGAACTAATAATGGATCTGTTACCATATTGGGAATACATTGCAGGCCACTGAATAGTGGGGAAGAGATCAAGGGTGAGATTTGGAGGCAATTTAGAGGGATTTTCAACAGGAACAGAGTTGTAATAATGGGGGACTGTAATTGTACGAACATAGACTGGGATAAGGCAAACATTTGTGGTCAAATGGGTGAGAGGCCTTAGATGCATCTAGGACTGTTTCCTTAATCAGTATATGGCTTCTCCAACAAGGAAGGATGCAGTGCAAGATGGGACTGAGAAACGAAGCAGGACAAGTGAGTAAGCTAAAGGTAACAAAACCCAATAGGGAGTCACATTGTAAATAGGTAAAGAGGAGTTCAAGATGACACAAGAAAATACTTACTGTTGTGATACAAAGAATGTACGTGCCCACTCCTGGAGAACAGTAATGTGTGTTACAAGTTTATAATATAGAAGTAGCTGGGAAAACGACAGTGTTTTTGCTGCAAATACTCAGCTTTAAGTCTTGAGCTGTAATGTTCCAACCAGGCTAATCCCGACACAACCCTCACCAAACTAACACAATCTTACCTGGTGTCTCTTAATGATGTCTTTCAGTTTACTCAGTAACTTGGGCTCAATGTCTGAGTTTAGATAGATGTTGGGCCGAGACAAACAGTTGTTCTGCAAAAAACAGAAGAGAGTGCCTCAAAATTCTTTTAAGGGACAAGCCATACATATACAGCACACTTCATGCAGAAGATAAACTTAACTTCACACAACAATCACTTTACCTGAACCAGTGTCTTTTCGATAGTCATAAACATTTCCACATTGCGGTCCATGCGGGAAGGGTTCTGAAAATCAAAGCGTCGCCTAAAAACAAAATAACAAAGTTTAACAGAATCAAACCGTTAGATAGATGCTACGAGTATATTAGGTGCAGTGACCCGTATGGCATCACTGCCGATTCAGAGCAATCTGGTACAAGCTTGGGATGACCAGCTACATAAAACTGCAGGCCAGTAGCAATGGTGGATTCCTACAAGTGTGTCTGTTCACTTGTGAGGTGCGGAAAGGAATGTGACCAAGGAAGGCGAAGTGTGGCAAAAAGAAAAAAGTTTAGAAACAAAGGGGCAAAAACATTTAGAAAACACCTGGTCAGTCTGATTAAAACCTAAAAAAACCCAATACAGTCTGTTATACTTGTTTCCACTCAACAAGGCAGCAGAAGCTACTGCAAGGGAATAAAACACTCCCCATTTCAGGAGCCAAGTGTCAGCATCAAACACTCCCAGGGCAGGTACAGCGCGGGTTAGATACAGAGTAAAGCTCCCTCTACACTGTCCCATCAAACACTCCCAGGGCAGGTACAGCATGGGTTAGATTCAGAGTAAAGCTCCCTCTACACTGTCCCATCAAACACTCCCAGGGCAGGTACAGCACGGGTTAGATACAGAGTAAAGCTCCCTCTACACTGTCCCATCAAACACTCCCAGGGCAGGTACAGCACGGATTAGATACAGAGTAAAGCTCCCTCTACACTGTCCCATCAAACACTCCCAGGGCAGGTACAGCAGGGGGTTAGATACAGAGGAAAGCTCCCTCGACACTGTCCCATCAAACACTCCCAGGGCAGGTACAGCACGGGTTAGATACAGAGTAAAGCTCCCTCTACACTGTCCCATCAAACACGCCCAGGGCAGGTACAGCAGGGGGTTAGATACAGAGTAAAGCTCCCTCTGCACTGTCCCATCAAACACTCCCAGGGCAGGTACAGCACAGGTTAGATACAGAGTAAAGCTCCCTCTACACTGTCCCATCAAACACTCCCAGGGCAGTTACAGGACGGGTTAGAGACAGAGTAAAGCTCCCTCGACACTGTCCCATCAAACACTCCCAGGGCAGGGACAGCACGGGTTAGATACAGAGTAAAGCTCCCTCTACACTGTCCCATCAAACACTCCCAGGGCAGGTACAGCACGGGTTAGATACAGAGTGAAGCTCCCTCTACACTGTCCCATCAAACACTCCCAGGGCAGGGACAGCACGGGTTAGAGACAGAGTAAAGCTCCCTCTACACTGTCCCATCAAACACTCCCAGGGCAGGTACAGCACGGGTTAGATACAGAGTAAAGCTCCCTCTACACTGTCCCATCAAACACTCCCAGGGCAGGTACAGCACGGGTTAGATACAGAGTGACGCTCCCTCTACACTGTCCCATCAAACACTCCCAGGGCAGGTACAGCACGGGTTAGATACAGAGTAAAGCTCCCTCTACACTGTCCCATCAAACACTCCCAGGGCAGGTACAGCACGGGTTAGATACAGAGTAAAGCTCCCTCTACACTGTCCCATCAAACACTCCCAGGGCAGGTACAGCACGGGTTAGATACAGAGTGAAGCTCCCTCTACACTGTCCCAGCAAACACTCCCAGGGCAGGTACAGCACGGGGTTAGATACAGAGTAAAGCTCCCTCTACACTGTCCCATCAAACACTCCCAGGGCCGGTACAGCACGGGTTAGATACAGAGCAAAGCACCCTCTACACTGTCCCAACAAACACTCCCAGGGCTGGTACAGCACGGGTTAGACACAGAGTAAAGCACCCTCTACACTGTCCCATCAAACACTCCCAGGGCAGGTACAGCACGGGGTTAGATACAGAGTAAAGCTCCCTCTACACTGTCCCATCAAACACTCCCAGGGCAGGTACAGCATGGGTTAGATACAGAGTAAATCTCCCTCTCCACTGTCCCATCAAACACTCCCAGGGCAGGTACAGCACGGGTTAGATACAGAGTAAAGCTCCCTCTACACTGTGCCATCAAACACTCCCAGGGCAGGTACAGCACGGGGTTAGATACAGAGTAAAGCTCCCCCTACACTGTCCCATCAAACACTCCCAGGGCAGGTACAGCACGGGTTAGATACAGAGTAAAGCTCCCTCTACACTGTCCCATCAAACACTCCCAGGGCAGGTACAGCACGGGTTAGATACAGAGTAAAGCTGCCTCTACACTGTCCCATCAAACACTCCCAGGGCAGGTACAGCACGGGTTAGATACAGAGTAAAGCTCCCTCTACACTGTCCCATCAAACAATCCCAGGGCAGGTACAGCACGGGGTTAGATACAGAGTAAAGCTCCCTCTACACTGTCCCATCAAACACTCCCAGGGCAGGTCCAGCACGGGTTAGATACAGAGTAAAGCTCCCTCTACACTGTCCCATCAAACACTCCCAGGGCAGGTACAGCACAGGTTAGATACAGAGTAAAGCTCCCTCTACACTGTCCCATCAAACACTCCCAGGGCAGGTACAGCACGGGTTAGATACAGAGTGAAGCTCCCTCTACACTGTCCCATCAAACACTCCCAGGGCAGGTACAGCACGGGTTAGATACAGAGTAAAGCACCCTCTACACTGTCTCATCAAACACTCCCAGGGCCGGTACATCACGGGTTAGATACAGAGTAAAGCACCCTCTACACTGTCCCAACAAACACTCCCAGGGCAGGTACAGCACGGGTTAGATACAGAGTAAAGCACCCTCTACACTGTCCCATCAAACACTCCCAGGGCAGGGACAGCACGGGGTTAGATACAGAGTAAAGCTCCCTCTACACTGTCCCATCAAAGACTCCCAGGGCAGGTACAGCACGGGTTAGATACAGAGTAAAGCACCCTCTACACTGTCCCATCAAACACTCCCAGGGCAGGCACAGCACGGGGTTAGATACAGAGTAAAGCTCCCTCTACACTGTCCCATCAAACACTCCCAGGGCAGGTACAGCACGGGTTAGATACAGAGTAAAGCTCCCTCTACACTGTCCCATCAAACACTCCCAGGGCAGGTACAGCACGGGTTAGATACAGAGTGACGCTCCCTCTACACTGTCCCATCAAACACTCCCAGGGCAGGTACAGCAAGGGTTAGAGACAGAGTAAAGCTCCCTCTACACTGTCCCATCAAACACTCCCAGGGCAGGGACAGCACGGGTTAGATACAGAGTAAAGCTCCCTCTACACTGTCCCATCAAACACTCCCAGGGCAGGTACAGCACGGGTTAGATACAGAGTAAAGCTCCCTCTACACTGTCCCATCAAACGCTCCCAGGGCAGGAACAGCAGGGGGTCAGATACAGAGTAAAGCTCCCTCAACACTGTCCCATCAAACACTGCCAGGGCAGGTACAGGACGGGTTAGAGACAGAGTAAAGCTCCCTCTACACTGTCCCATCAAACACTCCCAGGGCAGGTACAGCATGGGTTAGATACAGAGTAAATCTCCCTCTCCACTGTCCCATCAAACACTCCCAGGGCAGGTACAGCACGTGTTAGATACAGAGCAAAGCTCCCTCTACACTGTGCCATCAAACACTCCCAGGGCAGGTACAGCACGGGGTTAGATACAGAGTAAAGCTCCCCCTACACTGTCCCATCAAACACTCCCAGGGCAGGTACAGCACGGGTTAGATACAGAGTAAAGCTCCCTCTACACTGTCCCATCAAACACTCCCAGGGCAGGTACAGCACAGGTTAGATACAGAGTAAAGCTCCCTCTACACTGTCCCATCAAACACTCCCAGGGCAGGTACAGCACGGGTTAGATACAGAGTAAAGCTCCCTCTACACTGTCCCATCAAACACTCCCAGGGCAGGTACAGCATGGGTTAGATGCAGAGTAAATCTCCCTCTCCACTGTCCCATCAAACACTCCCAGGGCAGGTGCAGCACGGGTTAGATACAGAGTAAAGCTCCCTCTACACTGTGCCATCAAACACTCCCAGGGCAGGTACAGCACGGGGTTAGATACAGAGTAAAGCTCCCCCTACACTGTCCCATCAAACACTCCCAGGGCAGGTACAGCACGGGTTAGATACAGAGTAAAGCTCCCTCTACACTGTCCCATCAAACAATCCCAGGGCAGGTACAGCACGGGGTTAGATACAGAGTAAAGCTCCCTCTACACTGTCCCATCAAACACTCCCAGGGCAGGTCCAGCACGGGTTAGATACAGAGTAAAGCTCCCTCTACACTGTCCCATCAAACACTCCCAGGGCAGGTGCAGCACGGGTTAGATACAGAGTAAAGCTCCCTCTACACTGTCCCATCAAACACTCCCAGGGCAGGTCCAGCACAGGTCAGATACAGAGTAAAGCTCCCTCTGCACTGTCCCATCAAACACTCCCAGGGCAGGTACAGCACGGGTTAGATACAGAGTGAAGCTCCCTCTACACTGTCCCATCAAACACTCCCAGGGCAGGTACAGCACGGGTTAGATACAGTGTAAAGCACCCTCTACACTGTCCCATCAAACACTCCCAGGGCAGGTACAGCACGGGGTGAGATACAGAGTAAAGCTCCCTCTACACTGTCCCATCAAACACTCCCAGGGCCGGTACAGCACGGGTTAGATACAGAGTAAAGCACCCTCTTCACTGTCCCAACAAACACTCCCAGGGCAGGTACAGCACGGGTTAGATACAGAGTAAAGCACCCTCTACACTGTCCCATCAAACACTCCCAGGGCAGGTACAGCACGGGGTTAGATACAGAGTAAAGCTCCCTCTACACTGTCCCATCAAACACTCCCAGGGCAGGTACAGCACGGGTTAGATACAGAGTAAAGCACCCTCTACACTGTCCCATCAAACACTCCCAGGGCAGGTACAGCACGGGGTTAGATACAGAGTAAAGCTCCCTCTACACTGTCCCATTAAACACTCCCAGGGCAGGTACAGCACGGGTTAGATACAGAGAGACGCTCCCTCTACACTGTCCCATCAAACACTCCCAGGGCAGGTCCAGCACGGGTTAGATACAGAGTAAAGCTCCCTCTACACTGTCCCATCAAACACTCCCGGGGCAGGTACAGCACGGGTTAGATACAGAGTGACGCTCCCTCTACACTGTCCCATCAAACACTCCCAGGGCAGGTACAGCACGGGTTAGATACAGAGTAAAGCTCCCTCTGCACTGTCCCATCAAACACTCCCAGGGCAGGTGCAGCACGGGTTAGATACAGAGTAAAGCTCCCTCTACACTGTCCCATCAAACACTCCCAGGGCAGGTACAGCACAGGTTAGATACAGAGTAAAGCTCCCTCTACACTGTCCCATCAAACACTCCCAGGGCAGGTACAGCACGGGTTAGATACAGAGTGAAGCTCCCTCTGCACTGTCCCAGCAAACACTCCCAGGGCAGGTACAGCACGGGTTAGATACAGAGTAAAGCACACTCTACACTGTCCCATCAAACACTCCCAGGGCAGGTACAGCACGGGGTTAGATACAGAGTAAAGCTCCCTCTACACTGTCCCATCAAACACTCCCAGGGCAGGCACAGCACGGGTTAGATACAGAGAGACGCTCCCTCGACACTGTCCCATCAAACACTCCCAGTGCAGGTACAGCACGGGGTAGATACAGAGTAAAGCTCCCTCTACACTGTCCCATCAAACACTCCCAGGGCAGGTACAGCACGGGTTAGATACAGAGTAAAGCTCCCTCTACACTGTCCCATCAAACACTCTCAGGGCAGGTACAGCACGGGTTCGATACAGAGTAAAGCTGCCTCAACACTGTCCCATCAAACACTCCCAGGGCAGGTACAGCACGGGTTAGATACAGAGCAAAGCTCCCTCTACACTGTCCCATCAAACAATCCCAGGTCAGGTACAGCACGGGGTTAGATACAGAGTAAAGCTCCCTCTACACTGTCCCATCAAACACTCCCAGGGCAGGTCCAGCACGGGTTAGATACAGAGTAAAGCTCCCTCTACACTGTCCCATCAAACACTCCCAGGGCAGGTGCAGCACGGGTTAGATACAGAGTAAAGCTCCCTCTACACTGTCCCATCAAACACTCCCAGGGCAGGTCCAGCACAGGTTAGATACAGAGTAAAGCTCCCTCTACACTGTCCCATCAAACACTCCCAGTGCAGGTGCAGCACGGGTTAGATACAGAGTGAAGCTCCCTCTACACTGTCCCATCAAACACTCCCAGGGCAGGTACAGCACGGGTTAGATACAGAGTAAAGCACCCTCTACACTGTCCCATCAAACACTCCCAGGGCAGGTACAGCACGGGGTTAGATACAGAGTAAAGCTCCCTCTACACTGTCCCATCAAACACTCCCAGGGCCGGTACAGCACGAGTTAGATACAGAGTAAAGCACCCTCGACACTGTCCCAACAAACACTCCCAGGGCAGGTACAGCACGGGTTAGATACAGAGTAAAGCACCCTCTACACTGTCCCATCAAACACTCCCAGGGCAGGTACAGCACGGGGTTAGATACAGAGTAAAGCTGCCTCTACACTGTCCCATCAAACACTCCCAGGGCAGGTACAGCACGGGTAAGATACAGAGTAAAGCTCCCTCTACACTGTCCCATCAAACAATCCCAGGGCAGGTCCAGCACGGGGTTAGATACAGAGTAAAGCTCCCTCTACACTGTCCCATCAAACACTCCCAGGGCAGGTCCAGCACGGGTTAGATACAGAGTAAAGCTCCCTCTACACTGTCCCATCAAACACTCCCAGGGCAGGTACAGCACGGGTTAGATACAGTGTGAAGCTCCCTCTACACTGTCCCATCAAACACTCCCAGGGCCGGTACAGCACGGGTTAGATACAGAGTAAAGCACCCTCTACACTGTCCCAACAAACACTCCCAGGGCAGGCACAGCACGGGTTAGATACAGAGTAAAGCACCCTCTACACTGTCCCATCAAACACTCCCAGGGCAGGTACAGCACGGGGTTAGATACAGAGTAAAGCTCCCTCTACACTGTCCCATCAAACACTCCCAGGGCAGGTACAGCACGGGTTAGATACAGAGAGACGCTCCCTCTACACTGTCCCATCAAACACTCCCAGGGCAGGTACAGCACGGGTTAGATACAGAGTAAAGCTCCCTCTACACTGTCCCATCAAACACTCCCAGGGCAGGTACAGCACAGGTTAGATACAGAGTAAAGCTCCCTCTACACTGTCCCATCAAACACTCCCAGGGCAGGTACAGCACGGGTTAGATACAGAGTAAAGCTCCCTCTACACTGTCCCATCAAACACTCCCAGGGCAGGTGCAGCACGGGTTAGATACAGAGTAAAGCTCCCTCTACACTGTCCCATCAAACACTCCCAGGGCAGGTACAGCACAGGTTAGATACAGAGTAAAGCTCCCTCTACACTGTCCCATCAAACACTCCCAGGGCAGGTACAGCACGGGTTAGATACAGAGTGAAGCTCCCTCTACACTGTCCCAGCAAACACTCCCAGGGCATGTACAGCACGGGTTAGATACAGAGTAAAGCACCCTCTACACTGTCCCATCAAACACTCCCAGGGCAGGTACAGCACGGGTTAGATACAGAGTGACGCTCCCTCTACACTGTCCCATCAAACACTCCCAGGGCAGGTACAGCAAGGGTTAGAGACAGAGTAAAGCTCCCTCTACACTGTCCCATCAAACACTCCCAGGGCAGGGACAGCACGGGTTAGATACAGAGTAAAGCTCCCTCTACACTGTCCCATCAAACACTCCCAGGGCAGGTACAGCACGGGTTAGATACAGAGTAAAGCTCCCTCTACACTGTCCCATCAAACGCTCCCAGGGCAGGAACAGCAGGGGGTCAGATACAGAGTAAAGCTCCCTCAACACTGTCCCATCAAACACTGCCAGGGCAGGTACAGGACGGGTTAGAGACAGAGTAAAGCTCCCTCTACACTGTCCCATCAAACACTCCCAGGGCAGGTACAGCATGGGTTAGATACAGAGTAAATCTCCCTCTCCACTGTCCCATCAAACACTCCCAGGGCAGGTACAGCACGTGTTAGATACAGAGCAAAGCTCCCTCTACACTGTGCCATCAAACACTCCCAGGGCAGGTACAGCACGGGGTTAGATACAGAGTAAAGCTCCCCCTACACTGTCCCATCAAACACTCCCAGGGCAGGTACAGCACGGGTTAGATACAGAGTAAAGCTCCCTCTACACTGTCCCATCAAACACTCCCAGGGCAGGTACAGCACGGGTTAGATACAGAGTAAAGCTCCCTCTACACTGTCCCATCAAACACTCCCAGGGCAGGTACAGCATGGGTTAGATGCAGAGTAAATCTCCCTCTCCACTGTCCCATCAAACACTCCCAGGGCAGGTGCAGCACGGGTTAGATACAGAGTAAAGCTCCCTCTACACTGTGCCATCAAACACTCCCAGGGCAGGTACAGCACGGGGTTAGATACAGAGTAAAGCTCCCCCTACACTGTCCCATCAAACACTCCCAGGGCAGGTACAGCACGGGTTAGATACAGAGTAAAGCTCCCTCTACACTGTCCCATCAAACAATCCCAGGGCAGGTACAGCACGGGGTTAGATACAGAGTAAAGCTCCCTCTACACTGTCCCATCAAACACTCCCAGGGCAGGTCCAGCACGGGTTAGATACAGAGTAAAGCTCCCTCTACACTGTCCCATCAAACACTCCCAGGGCAGGTACAGCACGGGGTGAGATACAGAGTAAAGCTCCCTCTACACTGTCCCATCAAACACTCCCAGGGCCGGTACAGCACGGGTTAGATACAGAGTAAAGCACCCTCTTCACTGTCCCAACAAACACTCCCAGGGCAGGTACAGCACGGGTTAGATACAGAGTAAAGCACCCTCTACACTGTCCCATCAAACACTCCCAGGGCAGGTACAGCACGGGGTTAGATACAGAGTAAAGCTCCCTCTACACTGTCCCATCAAACACTCCCAGGGCAGGTACAGCACGGGTTAGATACAGAGTAAAGCACCCTCTACACTGTCCCATCAAACACTCCCAGGGCAGGTACAGCACGGGGTTAGATACAGAGTAAAGCTCCCTCTACACTGTCCCATTAAACACTCCCAGGGCAGGTACAGCACGGGTTAGATACAGAGAGACGCTCCCTCTACACTGTCCCATCAAACACTCCCAGGGCAGGTCCAGCACGGGTTAGATACAGAGTAAAGCTCCCTCTACACTGTCCCATCAAACACTCCCGGGGCAGGTACAGCACGGGTTAGATACAGAGTGACGCTCCCTCTACACTGTCCCATCAAACACTCCCAGGGCAGGTACAGCACGGGTTAGATACAGAGTAAAGCTCCCTCTGCACTGTCCCATCAAACACTCCCAGGGCAGGTGCAGCACGGGTTAGATACAGAGTAAAGCTCCCTCTACACTGTCCCATCAAACACTCCCAGGGCAGGTACAGCACAGGTTAGATACAGAGTAAAGCTCCCTCTACACTGTCCCATCAAACACTCCCAGGGCAGGTACAGCACGGGTTAGATACAGAGTGAAGCTCCCTCTGCACTGTCCCAGCAAACACTCCCAGGGCAGGTACAGCACGGGTTAGATACAGAGTAAAGCACACTCTACACTGTCCCATCAAACACTCCCAGGGCAGGTACAGCACGGGGTTAGATACAGAGTAAAGCTCCCTCTACACTGTCCCATCAAACACTCCCAGGGCAGGCACAGCACGGGTTAGATACAGAGAGACGCTCCCTCGACACTGTCCCATCAAACACTCCCAGTGCAGGTACAGCACGGGGCAGATACAGAGTAAAGCTCCCTCTACACTGTCCCATCAAACACTCCCAGGGCAGGTACAGCACGGGTTAGATACAGAGTAAAGCTCCCTCTACACTGTCCCATCAAACACTCTCAGGGCAGGTACAGCACGGGTTCGATACAGAGTAAAGCTGCCTCAACACTGTCCCATCAAACACTCCCAGGGCAGGTACAGCACGGGTTAGATACAGAGCAAAGCTCCCTCTACACTGTCCCATCAAACAATCCCAGGTCAGGTACAGCACGGGGTTAGATACAGAGTAAAGCTCCCTCTACACTGTCCCATCAAACACTCCCAGGGCAGGTCCAGCACGGGTTAGATACAGAGTAAAGCTCCCTCTACACTGTCCCATCAAACACTCCCAGGGCAGGTGCAGCACGGGTTAGATACAGAGTAAAGCTCCCTCTACACTGTCCCATCAAACACTCCCAGGGCAGGTCCAGCACAGGTTAGATACAGAGTAAAGCTCCCTCTACACTGTCCCATCAAACACTCCCAGTGCAGGTGCAGCACGGGTTAGATACAGAGTGAAGCTCCCTCTACACTGTCCCATCAAACACTCCCAGGGCAGGTACAGCACGGGTTAGATACAGAGTAAAGCACCCTCTACACTGTCCCATCAAACACTCCCAGGGCAGGTACAGCACGGGGTTAGATACAGAGTAAAGCTCCCTCTACACTGTCCCATCAAACACTCCCAGGGCCGGTACAGCACGAGTTAGATACAGAGTAAAGCACCCTCGACACTGTCCCAACAAACACTCCCAGGGCAGGTACAGCACGGGTTAGATACAGAGTAAAGCACCCTCTACACTGTCCCATCAAACACTCCCAGGGCAGGTACAGCACGGGGTTAGATACAGAGTAAAGCTGCCTCTACACTGTCCCATCAAACACTCCCAGGGCAGGTACAGCACGGGTAAGATACAGAGTAAAGCTCCCTCTACACTGTCCCATCAAACAATCCCAGGGCAGGTCCAGCACGGGGTTAGATACAGAGTAAAGCTCCCTCTACACTGTCCCATCAAACACTCCCAGGGCAGGTCCAGCACGGGTTAGATACAGAGTAAAGCTCCCTCTACACTGTCCCATCAAACACTCCCAGGGCAGGTACAGCACGGGTTAGATACAGTGTGAAGCTCCCTCTACACTGTCCCATCAAACACTCCCAGGGCCGGTACAGCACGGGTTAGATACAGAGTAAAGCACCCTCTACACTGTCCCAACAAACACTCCCAGGGCAGGCACAGCACGGGTTAGATACAGAGTAAAGCACCCTCTACACTGTCCCATCAAACACTCCCAGGGCAGGTACAGCACGGGGTTAGATACAGAGTAAAGCTCCCTCTACACTGTCCCATCAAACACTCCCAGGGCAGGTACAGCACGGGTTAGATACAGAGAGACGCTCCCTCTACACTGTCCCATCAAACACTCCCAGGGCAGGTACAGCACGGGTTAGATACAGAGTAAAGCTCCCTCTACACTGTCCCATCAAACACTCCCAGGGCAGGTACAGCACAGGTTAGATACAGAGTAAAGCTCCCTCTACACTGTCCCATCAAACACTCCCAGGGCAGGTACAGCACGGGTTAGATACAGAGTAAAGCTCCCTCTGCACTGTCCCATCAAACACTCCCAGGGCAGGTGCAGCACGGGTTAGATACAGAGTAAAGCTCCCTCTACACTGTCCCATCAAACACTCCCAGGGCAGGTACAGCACAGGTTAGATACAGAGTAAAGCTCCCTCTACACTGTCCCATCAAACACTCCCAGGGCAGGTACAGCACGGGTTAGATACAGAGTGAAGCTCCCTCTACACTGTCCCAGCAAACACTCCCAGGGCATGTACAGCACGGGTTAGATACAGAGTAAAGCACCCTCTACACTGTCCCATCAAACACTCCCAGGGCAGGTACAGCACGGGGTTAGATACAGAGTAAAGCTCCCTCTACACTGTCCCATCAAACACTCCCAGGGCCGGTCCAGCACGGGTTAGATACAGAGTAAAGCACCCTCTACACTGTCCCAACAAACACTCCCAGGGCAGGTACAGCACGGGTTAGATACAGAGTAAAGCACCCTCTACACTGTCCCATCAAACACTCCCAGGGCAGGTACAGCACGGGGTTAGATACAGAGTAAAGCTCCCTCGACACTGTCCCATCAAAAACTCCCAGGGCAGGTACAGCACGGGTTAGATACAGAGTAAAGCACCCTCTGCACTGTCCCATCAAACACTCCCAGGGCAGGCACAGCACGGGGTTAGATACAGAGTAAAGCTCCCTCTGCACTGTCCCATCAAACACTCCCAGGGCAGGTACAGCACGGGTTAGATACAGAGTGACGCTCCCTCTACACTGTCCCATCAAACACTCCCAGGGCAGGTCCAGCACGGGTTAGATACAGAGTGACGCTCCCTCTGCACTGTCCCATCAAACACTCCCAGGGCAGGTACAGCACGGGTTAGAGACAGAGTAAAGCTCCCTCTACACTGTCCCATCAAACACTCCCAGGGCAGGGACAGCACGGGTTAGATACAGAGTAAAGCTCCCTCTACACTGTCCCATCAAACACTCCCAGGGCAGGTACAGCACGGGTTAGATACAGAGTAAAGCTCCCTCTACACTGTCCCATCAAACGCTCCCAGGGCAGGTACAGCAGGGGGTTAGATACAGAGTAAATCTCCCTCTCCACTGTCCCATCAAACACTCCCAGGGCAGGTACAGCACGGGTTAGATACAGAGTAAAGCTCCCTCTACACTGTGCCATCAAACACTCCCAGGGCAGGTACAGCACGGGGTTAGATACAGAGTAAAGCTCCCCCTCCACTGTCCCATCAAACACTCCCAGGGCAGGTACAGCACGGGTTAGATACAGAGTAAAGCTCCCTCTGCACTGTCCCATCAAACACTCCCAGGGCAGGTACAGCACGGGTTAGATACAGAGTAAAGCTGCCTCTACACTGTCCCATCAAACACTCCCAAGGCAGGTACAGCACGGGTTAGATACAGAGTAAAGCTCCCTCGACACTGTCCCATCAAACAATCCCATGGCAGGTACAGCACGGGGTTAGATACAGAGTAAAGCTCCCTCTACACTGTCCCATCAAACACTCCCAGGGCAGGTACAGCACAGGTTAGATACAGAGTAAAGCTCCCTCTACACTGTCCCATCAAACACTCCCAGGGCAGGTACAGCACGGGTTAGATACAGAGTAAAGCACCCTCTACACTGTCCCATCAAACACTCCCAGGGCAGGTACAGCACGGGGTTAGATGCAGAGTAAAGCTCCCTCTACACTGTCCCATCAAACACTCCCAGGGCCGGTACAGCACGGGTTAGATACAGAGTAAAGCACCCTCTACACTGTCCCAACAAACACTCCCAGGGCAGGTACAGCACGGGTTAGATACAGAGTAAAGCTCCGTCTAAACTGTCCCATCAAACACTCCCAGGGCAGGTACAGCACGGGTTAGATACAGAGTAAAGCACCCTCGAAACTGTCCCATCAAACACTCCCAGGGCAGGTACAGCACGGGGTTAGATACAGAGTAAAGCTCCCTCTACACTGTCCCATCAAACACTCCCAGGGCAGGTACAGCACGGGTTAGATACAGAGAGACGCTCCCTCTACACTGTGCCATCAAACACTCCCAGGGCAGGTACAGCACGGGGTTAGATACAGAGTAAAGCTCCCCCTACACTGTCCCATCAAACACTCCCAGGGCAGGTACAGCACGGGTTAGATACAGAGTAAAGCTGCCTCTACACTGTCCCATCAAACACTCCCAGGGCAGGTACAGCACGGGTTAGATGCAGAGTAAAGCTGCCTCTACACTGTCCCATCAAACACTCCCAGGGCAGGTACAGCACGGGTTAGATACAGAGTAAAGCTCCCTCTACACTGTCCCATCAAACAATCCCAGGGCAGGTACAGCACGGGGTTAGATACAGAGTAAAGCTCCCTCTACACTGTCCCATCAAACACTCCCAGGGCAGGTGCAGCACGGGTTAGATACAGAGTAAAGCTCCCTCTACACTGTCCCATCAAACACTCCCAGGGCAGGTACAGCACAGGTTAGATACAGAGTAAAGCTCCCTCTACACTGTCCCATCAAACACTCCCAGGGCAGGTACAGCACGGGTTAGATACAGAGTGAAGCTCCCTCGACACTGTCCCATCAAACACTCCCAGGGCAGGTACAGCACGGGTTAGATACAGAGTAAAGCACCCTCTACACTGTCCCATCAAACACTCCCAGGGCAGGTACAGCACGGGGTTAGATACAGAGTAAAGCTCCCTCTACACTGTCCCATCAAACACTCCCAGGGCCGGTACAGCACGGGTTAGATACAGAGTAAAGCACCCTCTACACTGTCCCATCAAACACTCCCAGGGCAGGTACAGCACGGGGTTAGATACAGAGTAAAGCTCCCTCTACACTGTCCCATCAAACACTCCCAGGGCAGGTACAGCACGGGTTAGATACAGAGAGACGCTCCCTCAACACTGTCCCATCAAACACTCCCAGGGCAGGTCCAGCACGGGTTAGATACAGAGTAAAGCTCCCTCTACACTGTCCCATCAAACACTCCCGGGGCAGGTACAGCACGGGTTAGATACAGAGTGACGCTCCCTCTACACTGTCCCATCAAACACTCCCAGGGCAGGTACAGCACGGGTTAGATACAGAGTAAAGCTCCCTCTACACTGTCCCATCAAACACTCCCAGGGCAGGTACAGCACGGGTTAGATACAGAGTAAAGCTCCCTCTACACTGTCCCATCAAACACTCTCAGGGCAGGTACAGCACGGGTTAGATACAGAGTAAAGCTGCCTCTACACTGTCCCTTCAAACACTCCCAGGGCAGGTACAGCACGGGTTAGATACAGAGCAAAGCTCCCTCTACACTGTCCCATCAAACAATCCCAGGGCAGGTACAGCACGGGGTTAGATACAGAGTAAAGCTCCCTCTACACTGTCCCATCAAACACTCCCAGGGCAGGTCCAGCACGGGTTAGATACAGAGTAAAGCTCCCTCTACACTGTCCCATCAAACACTCCCAGGGCAGGTACAGCACAGGTTAGATACAGAGTAAAGCTCCCTCTACACTGTCCCATCCAACACTCCCAGGGCCGGTACAGCACGGGTTAGATACAGAGTAAAGCACCCTCGACACTGTCCCAACAAACACTCCCAGGGCAGGTACAGCACGGGTTAGATACAGAGTAAAGCACCCTCTACACTGTCCCATCAAACACTCCCAGGGCAGGTACAGCACGGGGTGAGATACAGAGTAAAGCTGCCTCCACACTGTCCCATCAAACACTCCCAGGGCAGGTACAGCACAGGTTAGATACAGAGTGAAGCTCCCTCTACACTGTCCCATCAAACACTCCCAGGGCAGGTACAGCACGGGTTAGATACAGAGTAAAGCACCCTCTACACTGTCCCATCAAACACTCCCAGGGCAGGTACAGCACGGGGTTAGATACAGAGTAAAGCTCCCTCTACACTGTCCCATCAAACACTCCCAGGGCCGGTGCAGCACGAGTTAGATACAGAGTAAAGCACCCTCTACACTGTCCCAACAAACACTCCCAGGGCAGGTCCAGCACGGGTTAGATACAGAGTAAAGCTCCCTCTGCACTGTCCCATCAAACACTCCCGGGGCAGGTACAGCACGATCCCTGGGACACTCCACTCAGTGCATTACCCAGCACTGATCCCTGGGACACTCCACTCAGTACATCACCCAGCACCGATCCCTGGGACACTCCACTCAGTCCATCACCCAGCACCGATCCCTGGGACACTCCACTCAGTACATCTCCCAGCACCGATCCCTGGGACACTCCACTCAGTCCATCACCCAGCACCGATCCCTGGGACACTCCACTCAGGACATCACCCAGCACCGATCGCTGGGACACTCCACTCAGTACATCCCCCAGCACCGATCCCTGGGACACTCCACTCAGTACATCGCCCAGCACCGATCCCTGGGACACTCCACTCAGTACATCTCCTCAGCACCGACCCCTGGGACTCTCCACTCAATACATCTCCCAGCACCGATCCCTGGGACACTCCACTCAGTACATCTCCCAGCACCGATCCCTGGGACACTCCACTCAGTACATCACCCAGCACCGATCCCTGGGACACTCCACTCAGTACATCACCCAGCACCGATCACTGGGACACTCCACTCAGTACATCACCCAGCACCGATCCCTGGGACACTCCACTCAGTACATCACCCAGCACCGATCCCTGGGACACTCCACTCAGTACATCCCCCAGCACCGACCCCTGGGACTCTCCACTCAGTACATCACCCAGCACCGATCCTTGGGATACTCCACTCAGTACATCACCCAGCACCGATCCCTGGGACACTCCACTCAGTACATCACCCAGCACCGATCCCCGGGACACTCCACTCAGTACATCACCCAGCACCGATCCTTGGGATACTCCACTCAGTACATCACCCAGCACCGATCCCTGGGACACTCCACTCAGTACATCACCCAGCACCGATCCTTGGGATACTCCACTCAGTACATCACCCAGCACCGATCCCTGGGACACTCCACTCAGTGCATCACCCAGCACCGATCCCTGGGACACTCCACTCAGTACATCACCCAGCACCGATCCCTGGGACACTCCACTCAGTACATCACCCAGCACCGATCGCTGGGACACTCCACTCAGTACATCACCCAGCACCGATCCCTGGGACACTCCACTCAGTACATCGCCCAGCACCGATCCCTGGGACACTCCACTCAGTACATCACCCAGCACCGATCCCTGGGACACTCCACTCAGTACATCACCCAGCACCGATCCCTGGGACACCCCACTCAGTACATCTCCCAGCACCGATCCCTGGGACACTCCACTGAGTACATCTCCCAGCACCGATCCCTGGGACACTCCACTCAGTACATCACCCAGCACCGATCCCTGGGACACACCACTCAGTACATCACCCAGCCCCGATCCCTGGGACACTCCACTCAGTACATCTCCCAGCACCGATCCCTGAGACACTCCACTCAGTACATCACCCAGCACCGATCCCTGGGACACTCCACTCAGTACATCTCCCAGCACCGATCCCTGGGACACTCCACTCAGTACATCACCCAGCACCGATCCCTGGGACACTCCACTCAGTACATCACCCAGCACCGATCCCTGGGACACTCCACTCAGTACATCTCCCAGCACCGATCCCTGGGACACCCCACTCAGTACATCACCCAGCACCGATCCCTGGGCCACTCCACTCAGTACATCACCCAGCACCGATCCCTGGGCCACTCCACTCAGTAAATCACCCGGCACCGATCCCTGGGACACTCCAATCAGTACATCACCCAGCTCTGATCCCTGAGACACTCCACTCAGTACATCACCCAGCACCGATCCCTGGGACACTCCACTCAGTACATCACCCAGCACCGATCCCTGGGACACTCCACTCAGTACATCACCCAGCACCGATCCCTGGGACACCCCACCCAGTACATCACCCAGCACCGATCCCTGGGACACTCCACTCAGGACATCACCCAGCACCGATCCCTGGGACACTCCACTCTGTACATCACCCAGCACCGATCCCTGGGACACTCCACTCAGTACATCTCCCAGCACCGATCCCTGGGACACCCCACTCAGTACATCACCCAGCACCGATCCCTGGGACACTCCACTCAGTACATCACCCAGCACCGATCCCTGGGACACTCCACTCAGTACATCACCCAGCACCGATCCCTGGGACACTCCACTCAGTACATCTCCCAGCACCGATCCCTGGGACACTCCACTCAGTACATCTCCCAGCACCGATCCCTGGGACACTCCACTCAGTACATCTCCCAGCACCGATCCCTGGGACACTCCACTCAGTACATCTCCCAGCACCGATCCCTGGGACACTCCACTCAGTACATCTCCCAGCACCGATCCCTGCGACACTCCACTCAGTACATCACCCAGCACCGATCCCTGGGACACTCCACTCAGTACATCACCCAGCACCGATCCCTGGGACACTCCACTCAGTACATCTCCCAGCACCGATCCCTGGGACACTCCACTCAGTGCATCACCCAGCACCGATCCCTGGGACACTCCACTCAGTACATCACCCAGCACCGATCCCTGGGACACTCCACTCAGTACATCTCCCAGCACCGATCCCTGGGACACTCCACTCAGTGCATCACCCAGCACCGATCCCAGGGACACTCCACTCAGTACATCACCCAGCACCGATCCCCGGCACACTCCACTCAGTACATCTCCCAGCACCGATCCCTGGGATACTCCACTCAGTACATCACCCAGCCCCGATCCCTGGGACACTCCACTCAGTAAATCTCCCAGCACCGATCCCTGAGACACTCCACTCAGTACATCACCCAGCACCGATCCCTGGGACACTCCACTCAGTACATCACCCAGCACCGATCCCTGGGACACTCCACTCAGTACATCACCCAGCACCGATCCCTGGGACACCCCACTCAGTACATCGCCCAGCACCGATCCCTGGGACACTCCACTCAGTACATCACCCAGCACCGATCCCTGGGACACTCCACTCAGTACATCACCCAGCACCGATCCCTGGGACACGCCACTCAGTACATCTCCCAGCACCGATCCCCGGGACACTCCACTCAGTAAATCTCCCAGCACCGATCCCCGGGACACTCCACTCAGTACATCTCCCAGCACCGATCCCTGGGACACTCCACTCAGTACATCACCCAGCACCGATCGCTGGGACACTCCACTCAGTACATCTCCCAGCACCGATCCCCGGGACACTCCACTCAGTACATCACCCAGCACCGATCCCTGGGACACTCCACTCAGTACATCACCCAGCACCGGTCCCTGGGACACTCCACTCAGTACATCACCCAGCACCGATCCCTGGGACACTCCACTCAGTACATCACCCAGCACCGATCCCCGGGACACTCCACTCAGTACATCACCCAGCACCGATCCCTGGGACACTCCACTCAGTACATCACCCAGCACCGATCCCTGGGACACTCCACTCAGTAGATCTCCCAGCACCGATCCCTGGGACACTCCACTCAGTACATCTCCCAGCACCGATCCCTGGGACACCCCACTCAGTACATCACCCAGCACCGATCCCTGGGACACTCCACTCAGTACATCACTCAGCACCGATCCCTGGGACACTCCACTCAGTAGATCACCCAGCTCTGATCCCTGGGACACTTCACTCAGTACATCACACAGCACCGATCCCTGGGACACTCCACTCAGTACATCACCCAGCACCGATCCCTGGGACACTCCACTCAGTACATCACCCAGCACCGATCCCTGGGACACTCCACTCAGTACATCACCCTGCACCGATCCCTGGGACACTCCTCAATACAATACAATACAAATCGCTTTATTGGCATGATAAGGTACATCTTATGTTGCCAAAGCATCAAAATACATTTATGGTTGAACACATAAACGCGGTTCCATTCATACAGTGTATAAACAGGTATATCCCTGAGTTTATAAATATATTTTCGCCTTGTTTATATATACTCTTGTCTTAGTTTACTGGTTGTCCCTCTGTTCATGGCAAGCTGTAACATAGTGTGCCGCCAGTGTTACACAGCTTCTCTCCTCCCCCAGTAGGAATGGGAGTTTTTGGTTGTCAGTCAGATTTCTGAATTCAGGGCATATTTGTGAGAATTTTTGATAGAAATTCTCTCTGATGCCCTGATATTTTCCACAGGCTGTGAGGAAGTGCATCTCTGTCTCAACTACTCCCTGACTGCAGCGAGAGCATATCCTGTCTTCTCTTGGCAGCCTGGTCTGCCTGTGTCTGCCTTTTTCGATCGCTAGGCTATGTTCGCTAAGTCTGTACCTTGTCAAGGTTCTTCTCAGTTTGTTATCCTTTACCATGGTCAGGTAATCAGCTATGTTGTATTGTCTGTTTAGGGCCAAGTAGCAATTGAGTTTGCTTTGGGTTTTTGTTGTTTCTGCCCAATATGACAGATATTTTTCCTTTTGCTTAGCGACGATTGTGTTGGGTCGAATTCTTTGTGTTACCCTGTCACTGTCCTGGGGCTGGTTATTGTTAGTATTGTTATTAGTTACTTTATTGAGTCCCAGGACTAGTTGACTGAGGGTATTCTTCTTTATGGTCAGCTCTTGGCATTTCAGGGCGTCGTAGTGATAGCATTGGGGGTTGCTCATTTGTAGGTGATTCCAAAATTTGGTGGCTCTTTTTTGGATAGTGATTATTAATGGGTATTGGCCTAGTTCCGCCCTGCATGCGTTGTTTACTGTTTTCCTTTGAGTCCGGAGGATACTTTTACAGAATTCCGCATGTAGGATCTCAATTGGGTGTTTGTCCCATTTTGCAAAATCTTGTTGTGTTAGTGGTCCCCAGACCTCACTGCCATAGAGTGCAATTGGTTCAATTACTGATTTGAAAATTTTGAGCCAAATGCAAATTGGGATTTCTATTTGGATTGATTTTTTGATGGCATAGAAAGCCCTTCTTGCTTTCTCTTTCAGTTCATTCACAGCCAGTTTGAAGTTTCCCGTAGAACTGATTTTTAAGCCCAAGTATGTGTAGTGAGTGGTTTGTTCAATTTTGGTTGTTCCTACTGTGAAATTTATTGTGGGTCCATGTTGTTTGGATCTTTGCTGGAACACAAGGACTTTGGTTTTTTGGGGATTTATTGTCAGGGCCCAAGTCTGGCAGTACGACTCCAGCAGGTCCAGGTTCTGCTGTAGACCCTCCTTAGTTGGTGACAGCAGAACCAGGTCGTCGGCATAGAGGAGGAATTTAACCTTGGATTCATATAGGGTGAGGCCGGGTGCTGTAGATTGTTCAAGTAGTTTTGCCAATCCATTAATGTAAATATTAAAGAGTGTCGGTACATCACTCAGTACATCACCCAGCACCGATCCCTGGGACACTCCACTCAGTACATCCCCCAGCACCGATCCCTGGGACACTCCACTCAGTACATCTCCCAGCACCGATCCCTGGGACACTCCACTCAGTACATCACCCAGCACCGATCCCTGGGACACTCCACTCAGTACATCACCCGGCACTGATCCCTGGGACACTCCACTCAGTACATCACCCAGCACCGATCCCTGGGACACTCCACTCAGTACATCTCCCAGCACCGATCCCTGGGACACTCCACTCAGTACATCTCCCAGCACCGATCCCTGGGACACTCCACTCAGTACATCACCCAGCACCGATCCCTGGGACACTCCACTCAGTACATCACCCAGCACCGATCCCTGGGACACTCCACTTAGTACATCACCCAGCACCGATCCCTGGGACACTCCACTCAGCACATCACCCAGCACCGATCCCTGGGACACTCCACTCAGTACATCACCCAGCACCGATCCCTGGGACACTCCACTTAGTACATCACCCAGCACCGATCCCTGGGACACTCCACTCAGTACATCACCCAGCACCGATCCCTGGGACACCCCACTCAGTACATCTCCCAGCACCGATCCCTGGGACACTCCACTCAGTACATCTCCCAGCACCGATCCCTGGGACACTCCACTCAGTATATCACCCAGAACTGATCCCTGGGACACTCCACTCAGTCCCCAGCACCGATCCCTGGGACACTCCACTCAGAACATCACCCAGCACCGATCCCTGGGACACTCCGCTCAGTACATCACCCAGCACCGATCACTGGGACACCCCACTCAGTACATCACCCAGCACCGATCCCTGGGACACTCCACTCAGTACATCACCCAGCTCTGATCCCTGGGACACTCCACTCAGTACATCACCCAGCACCGATCCCTGGGACACTCCACTCAGTACATCACCCAGCACCGATCCCTGGGACACTCCACTCAGTATATCACCCAGCACCGATCCCTGGGACACTCCACTCAGTACATCACCCAGCACCGATCCCTGGGACACACCGCTCAGTACATCACCCAGCACCGATCCCTGGGACACTCCACTCAGTACATCACCCAGCACCGATCCCGGGGACACCCCACTCAGTACATCGCCCAGCACCGATCCCTGGGACACTCCACTCAGTACATCACCCAGCACCGATCCCTGGGACACTCCACTCAGTACATCACCCAGCACCGATCCCTGGGACACTCCACTCAGTGCATCACCCAGCACCGATCCCTGGGACACTCCACTCAGTACATCACCCAGCACCGATCCCCGGGACACTCCACTCAGTACATCACCCAGCACCGATCCCTGGGACACTCCACTCAGTACATCACCCAGCACCGATCCCTGAGAAAATCCACTCAGTACATCCCCCAGCACCGATCCCTGGGACACTCCACTCAGTACATCCCCCAGCACCGATCCCTGGGACACTCCACTCAGTACATCACCCTGCACCGATCCCTGGGACACTCCACTCAGTACATCTCCCAGCACCGATCCCTGGGACACTCCACTCAGTACATCACCCAGCACCGATCCCTGGGACACTCCACTGAGTACATCACCCAGCACCGATCCCTGGGACACCCCACTCAGTACATCCCCCAGCACCGATCCCTGGGACACTCCACTCAGTACATCACCCAGCACCGATCCCTGAGACACTCCACTCAGTACATCCCCCAGCACCGATCCCTGGGACACCCCACTCAGTACATCTCCCAGCACCGATTCCTGGGACACTCCACTCAGTACATCACCCAGCTCTGATCCCTGGGACTCTCCACTCAGTACATCTCCCAGCACCGATCCCTGGGACACTCCACTCAGTACATCTCCCAGCACCGATCCCTGGGACACTCCACTCAGTACATCACCCAGCACCGATCCCTGGGACACGCCACTCAGTACATCTCCGAGCACCGATCCCTGGGACACTCCACTCAGTACATCACCCAGCACCGGTCCCTGGGACACTCCACTCAGTACATCACCCAGCACCGATCCCTGGGACACTCCACTCAGTATATCACCCAACGCCGATCCCTGGGACACTCCACTCAGTACATCACCCAGCACCGATCCCTGGGACACTCCACTCTGTACATCACCCAGCACCGATCCCCGAGACACTCCACTCAGTACATCACCCAGCACCGATCCCCGGGACACTCCACTCAGTACATCACCCAGCACCGATCCCTGGGACACTCCACTGAGTACATCTCCCAGCACCGATCCCTGGGACACTCCACTCAGTACATCACCCAGCACCGATCCCTGGGACACTCCACTCAGTACATCTCCCAGCACCGATCCCCGGGACACTCCACTCAGTACATCTCCCAGCACCGATCCCCGGGACACTCCACTCAGTAAATCTCCCAGCACCGATCCCTGGGACACTCCTCTCAGTACATCACCCAGCACCGATCCCTGGGACACTCCACTCAGTACATCACCCAGCACCGATCCCTGGGACACTCCACTCAGTACATCACCCAGCACCGATCCCTGGGACACTCCACTCAGTACATCACCCAGCACCGATCCCTGGGACACTCCACTCAGTGCATCACCCAGCACCGATCCCTGGGACACTCCACTCAGTACATCACCCAGCACCGATCCCTGGGACACTCCACTCAGTACATCACCCAGCACCGATCCCCGGGACACTCCACTCAGTACATCTCCCAGCACCGATCCCCGGGACACTCCACTCAGTAAATCTCCCAGCACCGATCCCTGGGACACTCCTCTCAGTACATCACCCAGCACCGATCCCTGGGACACTCCACTCAGTACATCACCCAGCACCGATCCCTGGGACACTCCACTCAGTACATCACCCAGCACCGATCCCTGAGACACTCCACTCAGTACATCACCCAGCACCGATCCCTGGGACACTCCACTCAGTACATCACCCAGCACTGATCCCTGGGACACTCCACTCAGTACATCACCCAGCACCGATCCCTGGGACACTCCACTCAGTACGTCACCCAGCACCGATCCCTGGGACACTGCACTCAGTACATCGCCCAGCACCCATCCCTGGGACACTGCACTCAGTACATCACCCAGCACCGATCCCTGGGACACTCCACTCAGTACATCACCCAGCACCGATCCCTGAGACACTCCACTCAGAACATCACCCAGCACCCATCCCTGGGACACTCCACTCAGTAAATCTCCCAGCACCGATCCCCGGGACACTCCACTCAGTACATCACCCAGCACCGATCCCTGGGACACTCCACTCAGTACATCACCCAGCACCGATCCCTGGGACACCCCACTCAGTACATCACCCTGCACCGATCCCTGGGACACTCCACTCAGTACATCACCCAGCACCGATCCCTGGGACACTCCACTCAGTACATCACCCAGCACCGATCCCTGGGACACTCCACTCAGTACATCACCCAGCACCGATCCCCGGGACACTCCACTCAGTACATCACCCAGCACCGATCCCTGGGACACTCCACTCAGTACATCACCCAGCACCGATCCCTGGGACACTGCACTCAGTACATCACCCAGCACCGATCCCTGGGCCACTCCACTCAGTACATCACCCAGCACCGATCCCTGGGACACTCCACTCAGTACATCCCCCAGCACCGATCCCTGGGACACTCCACTCAGTACATCACCCAGCACCGATCCCTGGGACACTCCACTCAGTACATCGCCCAGCACCGATCCCTGGGACACTCCACTCAGTACATCTCCCAGCACCGATCCCTGGGACACTCCACTCAGTACATCTCCCAGCACCGATCCCTGGGACACCCCACTCAGTACATCACCCAGCACCGATCCCTGGGACACTCCACTCAGTACATCACCCAGCACCGATCCCTGGGACACTCCACTCAGTACATCACCCAGCACCGATCCCTGGGACACTCCACTCAGTACATCACCCAGCACCGATCCCTGGGACACTCCACTCAGTACATCTCCCAGCAGCGATCCCTGGGACACTCCACTCAGTACATCTCCCAGCACCGATCCCTGGGACACTCCACTCAGGACATCACCCAGCACCGATCCCTGGGACACTCCACTCAGTACATCACCCAGCACCGATCCCCGGGACACTCCACTCAGTACATCACCCAGCACCGATCCCTGGGACACTCCACTCAGTTCATCTCCCAGCACCGATCCCTGGGACACTCCACTCAGTACATCTCCCAGCAGCGATCCCCGGGACACTCCACTCAGTACATCACCCAGCACCGATCCCTGGGACACTCCACTCAGTACATCACCCAGCACCGGTCCCTGGGACACTCCACTCAGTACATCACCCAGCACCGATCCCTGGGACACTCCACTCAGTACATCACCCAGCACCGATCCCTGGGACACTCCACTCAGTACATCACCCGGCACCGATCCCTGGGACACTCCACTCAGTACATCTCCCAGCACCGATCCCTGGGACACTCCACTCAGTACATCACCCAGCACCGATCCCTGGGACACTCCACTCAGTACATCTCCCAGCACCGATCCCTGGGACACTCCACTCAGTACATCACCCAGCACCGATCCCTGGGACACTCCACTCAGTACATCGCCCAGCACCGATCCCTGGGACACTCCACTCAGTACATCTCCCAGCACCGATCCCTGGGACACTCCACTCAGTCCATCACCCAGCACCGATCCCTGGGACACTCCACTCAGTACATCACCCAGCGCCGATAGCTGGGACACTCCACTCAGTACATCACCCAGCACCGATCCCTGGGACACTCCACAAAGTACATCACCCAGCACCGATCCCTGGGACACTCCACTCAGTACATCACCCAGCACCGATCCCTGGGACACTCCACAAAGTACATCACCCAGCACCGATCCCTGGGACACTCCACTCAGTACATCGCCCAGCACCGATCCCTGGGACACTCCACTCAGTACATCACCCAGCACCGATCCCTGGGACACTCCACTCAGTACATCACCCAGCACCGATCCCTGGGACACTCCACTCAGTACGTCACCCAGCACCGATCCCTGGGACACTGCACTCAGTACATCGCCCAGCACCGATCCCTGGGACACTCCACTCAGTACATCACCCAGCACCGATCCCTGGGACACTCCACTCAGTACATCACTCAGCACCGATCCCTGGGACACTCCACTCAGTACATCACCCAGCACCGATCCCTGGGACACTCCACTCAGTACATCTCCCAGCACCGATCCCTGGGACACTCCACTCAGTACATCACCCAGCACCGATCCCTGGGACACTCCACTCAGTACATCACCCAGCACCGATCCCTGGGACACTCCACTCAGTACATCACCCAGCACCGATCCCCGGGACACTCCACTCAGTACATCTCCCAGCACCGATCCCTGGGACACTCCACTCAGTACATCACCCAGCACCGATCCCTGGGACACCCCACTCAGTACATCACCCTGCACCCATCCCTGGGACACTCCACTCAGTACATCACCCAACACCGATCCCTGGGACACTCCACTCAGTACATCACCCAGCACCGATCCCTGGGACACCCCACTGAGTACATCACTCAGCACCGATCCCTGGGACACTCCACTCAGTACATCACCCAGCACCGATCCCTGGGACACTCCACTCAGTACATCACCCAGCCCCGATCCCTGGGACACTCCACTCAGTACATCACCCAGCACCGATCCCTGGGACACCCCGCTCAGTACATCTCACAGCACCGATCCCTGGGACACTCCACTCAGTACATCACCCAGCACCGATCCCTGGGACACTCCACTCAGTACATCACCCAGCACCGATCACTGGGACACTCCACTCAGTGCATCACCCAGCACCGATCCCTGGGACACCCCGCTCAGTACATCTCACAGCACCGATCCCTGGGACACTCCACTCAGTACATCACCCAGCACCGATCCCTGGGACACTCCACTCAGTACATCACCCAGCACCGATCCCTGGGACACTCCACTCAGTACATCACCCAGCACCGATCCCTGGGACACTCCACTCAGTACATCACCCAGCACCGATCCCTGGGACACTCCACTCAGTACATCACCCAGCACCGATCCCTGGGACACCCCACTCAGTACATCACCCAGCACCGATCCCTGGGACACTCCACTCAGTACATCACCCAGCACCGATCCCTGGGACACTCCACTCAGTACATCACCCAGCACCGATCCCTGGGACACTCCACTCAGTACATCACCCAGCACCGATCCCCGGGACACTCCACTCAGTACATCACCCAGCACCGATCCCTGGGACACTCCACTCAGTACATCACCCAGCACCGATCCCTGGGACACTCCACTCAGTACATCACCCAGCACCGATCCCTGGGACACTCCACTCAGTACATCACCCAGCACCGATCCCCGGGACACTCCACTCAGTACATCACCCAGCACCGATCCCTGGGACACTCCACTCAGTACATCACCCAGCACCGATCCCTGGGACACTCCACTCAGTACATCACCCAGCACCGATCCCTGGGACACTCCACTCAGTACATCACCCAGCACCGATCCCTGGGACACTCCACTCAGTACATCACCCAGCACCGATCCCTGGGACACTCCACTGAGTACATCACTCAGCACCGATCCCTGGGACACTCCACTCAGTACATCTCCCCAGCACCGATCCCTGGGACACTCCACTCAGTACATCTCCCAGCACCGATCCCTGGGACACTCCACTCAGTACATCACCCAGCACCGATCCCTGAGACACTCCACTCAGTACATCACCCAGCGCCGATAGCTGGGACACTCCACTCAGTACATCACCCAGCACCGATCCCTGGGACACTCCACTCAGTACATCTCACAGCACCGATCCCTGGGACACTCCACTCAGTACATCACCCAGCACCGATCCCTGGGACTCTCCACTCAGTACATCACCCAGCACCGATCCCTGGGACACTCCACTGAGTACATCACCCAGCACCGATCCCTGGGACACTCCACTCAGTACATCACCCAGCACCGATCCCTGGGACACTCCACTCAGTACATCACCCAGCACCGATCCCCGGGACACTCCACTCAGTACATCACCCAGCACCGATCCCTGGGACACTCCACTCAGTACATCACCCAGCACCGATCCCTGGGACACTGCACTCAGTACATCACCCAGCACCGATCCCTGGGACACTCCACTGAGTACATCACTCAGCACCGATCCCTGGGACACTCCACTCAGTACATCAGCCAGCGCCGATAGCTGGGACACTCCACTCAGTACATCACCCAGCACTGATCCCTGGGACACTCCACTCAGTACATCTCCCAGCACCGATCCCTGAGACACTCCACTCAGTACATCACCCAGCACCGATCCCTGGGACACTCCACTCAGTACATCACCCAGCACCGATCCCTGGGACACTCCACTCAGTGCATCACCCAGCACCGATCCCTGGGACACTCCACTCAGTACATCACCCAGCACCGATCCCTGGGACACTCCACTCAGTACATCACCCAGCACCGATCCCTGGGACACTCCACTCAGTACATCACCCAGCACCGATCCCCGGGACACTCCACTCAGTACATCACCCAGCACCGATCCCTGGGACACTCCACTCAGTTCATCTCCCAGCACCGATCCCTGGGACACTCCACTCAGTACATCTCCCAGCAGCGATCCCCGGGACACTCCACTCAGTACATCACCCAGCACCGATCCCTGGGACACTCCACTCAGTACATCTCCCAGCACCGATCCCTGGGACACTCCACTCAGTACATCACCCAGCACCGGTCCCTGGGACACTCCACTCAGTACATCACCCAGCACCGATCCCTGGGACACTCCACTCAGTACATCACCCAGCACCGATCCCTGGGACACTCCACTCAGTACATCACCCGGCACCGATCCCTGGGACACTCCACTCAGTACATCTCCCAGCACCGATCCCTGGGACACTCCACTCAGTACATCACCCAGCACCGATCCCTGGGACACTCCACTCAGTACATCTCCCAGCACCGATCCCTGGGACACTCCACTCAGTACATCACCCAGCACCGATCCCTGGGACACTCCACTCAGTACATCGCCCAGCACCGATCCCTGGGACACTCCACTCAGTACATCTCCCAGCACCGATCCCTGGGACACTCCACTCAGTCCATCACCCAGCACCGATCCCTGGGACACTCCACTCAGTACATCACCCAGCGCCGATAGCTGGGACACTCCACTCAGTACATCACCCAGCACCGATCCCTGGGACACTCCACTCAGTACATCACCCAGCACCGATCCCTGGGACACTCCACTCAGTACATCACCCAGCACCGATCCCTGGGACACTCCACTCAGTACATCACCCAGCACCGATCCCCGGGACACTCCACTCAGTACATCTCCCAGCACCGATCCCTGGGACACTCCACTCAGTACATCACCCAGCACCGATCCCTGGGACACCCCACTCAGTACATCACCCTGCACCCATCCCTGGGACACTCCACTCAGTACATCACCCAACACCGATCCCTGGGACACTCCACTCAGTACATCACCCAGCACCGATCCCTGGGACACCCCACTGAGTACATCACTCAGCACCGATCCCTGGGACACTCCACTCAGTACATCACCCAGCACCGATCCCTGGGACACTCCACTCAGTACATCACCCAGCCCCGATCCCTGGGACACTCCACTCAGTACATCACCCAGCACCGATCCCTGGGACACCCCGCTCAGTACATCTCACAGCACCGATCCCTGGGACACTCCACTCAGTACATCACCCAGCACCGATCCCTGGGACACTCCACTCAGTACATCACCCAGCACCGATCACTGGGACACTCCACTCAGTGCATCACCCAGCACCGATCCCTGGGACACCCCGCTCAGTACATCTCACAGCACCGATCCCTGGGACACTCCACTCAGTACATCACCCAGCACCGATCCCTGGGACACTCCACTCAGTACATCACCCAGCACCGATCCCTGGGACACTCCACTCAGTACATCACCCAGCACCGATCCCTGGGACACTCCACTCAGTACATCACCCAGCACCGATCCCTGGGACACTCCACTCAGTACATCACCCAGCACCGATCCCTGGGACACCCCACTCAGTACATCACCCAGCACCGATCCCTGGGACACTCCACTCAGTACATCACCCAGCACCGATCCCTGGGACACTCCACTCAGTACATCACCCAGCACCGATCCCTGGGACACTCCACTCAGTACATCACCCAGCACCGATCCCCGGGACACTCCACTCAGTACATCACCCAGCACCGATCCCTGGGACACTCCACTCAGTACATCACCCAGCACCGATCCCTGGGACACTCCACTCAGTACATCACCCAGCACCGATCCCTGGGACACTCCACTCAGTACATCACCCAGCACCGATCCCCGGGACACTCCACTCAGTACATCACCCAGCACCGATCCCTGGGACACTCCACTCAGTACATCACCCAGCACCGATCCCTGGGACACTCCACTCAGTACATCACCCAGCACCGATCCCTGGGACACTCCACTCAGTACATCACCCAGCACCGATCCCTGGGACACTCCACTCAGTACATCACCCAGCACCGATCCCTGGGACACTCCACTGAGTACATCACTCAGCACCGATCCCTGGGACACTCCACTCAGTACATCTCCCCAGCACCGATCCCTGGGACACTCCACTCAGTACATCTCCCAGCACCGATCCCTGGGACACTCCACTCAGTACATCACCCAGCACCGATCCCTGAGACACTCCACTCAGTACATCACCCAGCGCCGATAGCTGGGACACTCCACTCAGTACATCACCCAGCACCGATCCCTGGGACACTCCACTCAGTACATCTCACAGCACCGATCCCTGGGACACTCCACTCAGTACATCACCCAGCACCGATCCCTGGGACTCTCCACTCAGTACATCACCCAGCACCGATCCCTGGGACACTCCACTGAGTACATCACCCAGCACCGATCCCTGGGACACTCCACTCAGTACATCACCCAGCACCGATCCCTGGGACACTCCACTCAGTACATCACCCAGCACCGATCCCCGGGACACTCCACTCAGTACATCACCCAGCACCGATCCCTGGGACACTCCACTCAGTACATCACCCAGCACCGATCCCTGGGACACTGCACTCAGTACATCACCCAGCACCGATCCCTGGGACACTCCACTGAGTACATCACTCAGCACCGATCCCTGGGACACTCCACTCAGTACATCAGCCAGCGCCGATAGCTGGGACACTCCACTCAGTACATCACCCAGCACTGATCCCTGGGACACTCCACTCAGTACATCTCCCAGCACCGATCCCTGAGACACTCCACTCAGTACATCACCCAGCACCGATCCCTGGGACACTCCACTCAGTACATCACCCAGCACCGATCCCTGGGACACTCCACTCAGTGCATCACCCAGCACCGATCCCTGGGACACTCCACTCAGTACATCACCCAGCACCGATCCCTGGGACACTCCACTCAGTACATCACCCAGCACCGATCCCTGGGACACTCCACTCAGTACATCACCCAGCACCGATCCCCGGGACACTCCACTCAGTACATCACCCAGCACCGATCCCTGGGACACTCCACTCAGTTCATCTCCCAGCACCGATCCCTGGGACACTCCACTCAGTACATCTCCCAGCAGCGATCCCCGGGACACTCCACTCAGTACATCACCCAGCACCGATCCCTGGGACACTCCACTCAGTACATCTCCCAGCACCGATCCCTGGGACACTCCACTCAGTACATCACCCAGCACCGGTCCCTGGGACACTCCACTCAGTACATCACCCAGCACCGATCCCTGGGACACTCCACTCAGTACGTCACCCAGCACCGATCCCTGGGACACTGCACTCAGTACATCGCCCAGCACCGATCCCTGGGACACTCCACTCAGTACATCACCCAGCACCGATCCCTGGGACACTCCACTCAGTACATCACTCAGCACCGATCCCTGGGACACTCCACTCAGTACATCACCCAGCACCGATCCCTGGGACACTCCACTCAGTACATCTCCCAGCACCGATCCCTGGGACACTCCACTCAGTACATCACCCAGCACCGATCCCTGGGACACTCCACTCAGTACATCACCCAGCACCGATCCCTGGGACACTCCACTCAGTACATCACCCAGCACCGATCCCCGGGACACTCCACTCAGTACATCTCCCAGCACCGATCCCTGGGACACTCCACTCAGTACATCACCCAGCACCGATCCCTGGGACACCCCACTCAGTACATCACCCTGCACCCATCCCTGGGACACTCCACTCAGTACATCACCCAACACCGATCCCTGGGACACTCCACTCAGTACATCACCCAGCACCGATCCCTGGGACACCCCACTGAGTACATCACTCAGCACCGATCCCTGGGACACTCCACTCAGTACATCACCCAGCACCGATCCCTGGGACACTCCACTCAGTACATCACCCAGCCCCGATCCCTGGGACACTCCACTCAGTACATCACCCAGCACCGATCCCTGGGACACCCCGCTCAGTACATCTCACAGCACCGATCCCTGGGACACTCCACTCAGTACATCACCCAGCACCGATCCCTGGGACACTCCACTCAGTACATCACCCAGCACCGATCACTGGGACACTCCACTCAGTGCATCACCCAGCACCGATCCCTGGGACACCCCGCTCAGTACATCTCACAGCACCGATCCCTGGGACACTCCACTCAGTACATCACCCAGCACCGATCCCTGGGACACTCCACTCAGTACATCACCCAGCACCGATCCCTGGGACACTCCACTCAGTACATCACCCAGCACCGATCCCTGGGACACTCCACTCAGTACATCACCCAGCACCGATCCCTGGGACACTCCACTCAGTACATCACCCAGCACCGATCCCTGGGACACCCCACTCAGTACATCACCCAGCACCGATCCCTGGGACACTCCACTCAGTACATCACCCAGCACCGATCCCTGGGACACTCCACTCAGTACATCACCCAGCACCGATCCCTGGGACACTCCACTCAGTACATCACCCAGCACCGATCCCCGGGACACTCCACTCAGTACATCACCCAGCACCGATCCCTGGGACACTCCACTCAGTACATCACCCAGCACCGATCCCTGGGACACTCCACTCAGTACATCACCCAGCACCGATCCCTGGGACACTCCACTCAGTACATCACCCAGCACCGATCCCCGGGACACTCCACTCAGTACATCACCCAGCACCGATCCCTGGGACACTCCACTCAGTACATCACCCAGCACCGATCCCTGGGACACTCCACTCAGTACATCACCCAGCACCGATCCCTGGGACACTCCACTCAGTACATCACCCAGCACCGATCCCTGGGACACTCCACTCAGTACATCACCCAGCACCGATCCCTGGGACACTCCACTGAGTACATCACTCAGCACCGATCCCTGGGACACTCCACTCAGTACATCTCCCCAGCACCGATCCCTGGGACACTCCACTCAGTACATCTCCCAGCACCGATCCCTGGGACACTCCACTCAGTACATCACCCAGCACCGATCCCTGAGACACTCCACTCAGTACATCACCCAGCGCCGATAGCTGGGACACTCCACTCAGTACATCACCCAGCACCGATCCCTGGGACACTCCACTCAGTACATCTCACAGCACCGATCCCTGGGACACTCCACTCAGTACATCACCCAGCACCGATCCCTGGGACTCTCCACTCAGTACATCACCCAGCACCGATCCCTGGGACACTCCACTGAGTACATCACCCAGCACCGATCCCTGGGACACTCCACTCAGTACATCACCCAGCACCGATCCCTGGGACACTCCACTCAGTACATCACCCAGCACCGATCCCCGGGACACTCCACTCAGTACATCACCCAGCACCGATCCCTGGGACACTCCACTCAGTACATCACCCAGCACCGATCCCTGGGACACTGCACTCAGTACATCACCCAGCACCGATCCCTGGGACACTCCACTGAGTACATCACTCAGCACCGATCCCTGGGACACTCCACTCAGTACATCAGCCAGCGCCGATAGCTGGGACACTCCACTCAGTACATCACCCAGCACTGATCCCTGGGACACTCCACTCAGTACATCTCCCAGCACCGATCCCTGAGACACTCCACTCAGTACATCACCCAGCACCGATCCCTGGGACACTCCACTCAGTACATCACCCAGCACCGATCCCTGGGACACTCCACTCAGTGCATCACCCAGCACCGATCCCTGGGACACTCCACTCAGTACATCACCCAGCACCGATCCCTGGGACACTCCACTCAGTACATCACCCAGCACCAATCCCTGGGACACTCCACTCAGTACATCTCCCAGCACCGATCCCTGGGACACTCCACTCAGTACATCACCCAGCACCGATCCCTGGGACACTCCACTCAGTACATCACCCAGCACCGATCCCTGGGACACTCCACTCAGTACATCACCCAGCACCGATCCCTGGGACACTCCACTCAGTACATCACCCAGCACCGATCCCTGGGACACTCCACTCAGTACATCACCCAGCACCGATCCCTGGGACACTCCACTCAGTACATCACCCAGCACCGATCCCTGGGACACTCCACTCAGTACATCACCCAGCACCGATCCCTGGGACACTCCACTCAGTACATCGCCCAGCACCGATCCCTGGGACACTCCACTCAGTACATCGCCCAGCACCGATCCCTGGGACACTCCACTCAGTAAATCTCCCAGCACCGATCCCTGGGACACCCCACTCAGTACATCACCCAGCACCGATCCCTGGGACACTCCACTCAGTACATCGCCCAGCACCGATCCCTGGGACACTCCACTCAGTACATCACCCAGCACCGATCCCTGGGACACTCCACTCAGTAAATCTCCCAGCACCGATCCCTGGGACACCCCACTCAGTACATCTCCCAGCACTGATCCCTGGGACACTCCACTCAGTACATCACCCAGCACCGATCCCTGGGACACTCCACTCAGGACATCACCCAGCACCGATCCCTGGGACACTCCACTCAGTACATCACCCAGCACCGATCCCTGAGACACTCCACTCAGTACATCCCCCAGCACCGATCCCTGGGACACTCCACTCAGTACATCACCCAGCACCGATCCCTGGGACACTCCACTCAGTACATCCCCCAGCACCGATCCCTGGGACACTCCACTCAGTACATCACCCAGCACCGATCCCTGGGACACCCCACTCAGTACATCTCCCAGCACCGATTCCTGGGACATTCCACTCAGTACATCACCCAGCTCTGATCCCTGGGACACTCCACTCAGTGCATCACCCAGCACCGATCCCTGGGACACCCCACTCAGTACATCACCCAGCACCGGTCCCTGGGACACTCCACTCAGTACATCACCCAGCACCGATCCCTGGGACACTCCACTCAGTACATCACCCAGCACCGATCCCTGGGACACTCCACTCAGTACATCTCCCAGCAGCGATCCCTGGGACACCCCACTCAGTACATCACCCAGCACCGGTCCCTGGGACACTCCACTCAGTACATCTCCCAGCACCGATCCCTGGGACACCCCACTCAGTACATCACCCAGCACCGATCCCTGGGACACTCCACTCAGTACATCACCCAGCACCGATCCCTGGGACACTCCACTCAGTACATCTCCCAGCAGCGATCCCCGGGACACTCCACTCAGTACATCACCCAGCACCGATCCCTGGGACACTCCACTCAGTACATCTCCCAGCACCGATCCCTGGGACACTCCACTCAGTACATCACCCAGCACCGGTCCCTGGGACACTCCACTCAGTACATCACCCAGCACCGATCCCTGGGACACTCCACTCAGTACATCACCCAGCACCGATCCCTGGGACACTCCACTCAGTACATCACCCAGCACCGATCCCTGGGACACTCCACTCAGTACATCACCCAGCACCGATCCCTGGGACACTCAACTCAGTACATCACCCAGCACCGATCCCTGGGACACTCCACTCAGTACATCACCCAGCACCGATCCCTGGGACACTCCACTCAGTACGTCACCCAGCACCGATCCCTGGGACACTCCACTCAGTACATCACCCAGCACCGATCCCTGGGACACTCCACTCAGTACATCACCCAGCACCGATCCCTGGGACACCCCACTCAGTACATCACCCAGCACCGATCCCTGGGACACTTCACTCAGTACATTACCCAGCACCGATCCCTGGGACACTCCACTCAGTACATCTCCCAGCACCGATCCCTGGGACACTCCACTCAGTACATCACCCAGCACCGATCCCTGGGACACTCCACTCAGTACATCACCCAGCACCGATCCCTGGGACACTCCACTCAGTACATCACCCAGCACCGATCCCTGGGACACTCCACTCAGTACATCACCCAGCACCGATCCCTGGGACACTCCACTCAGTACATCACCCAGCACCGATCCCTGGGACACTCCACTCAGTTCATCACCCAGCACCGATCCCTGGGACACTCCACTCAGTACATCTCCCAGCACCGATCCCTGGGACACTCCACTCAGTACATCACCCAGCACCGATCCCTGGGACACTCCACTCAGTACATCACCCAGCACCGATCGCTGGGACACTCCACTCAGTACATCACCCAGCACCGATCCCTGGGACACTCCACTCAGTACATCACCCAGCACCGATCCCTGGGACACTCCACTCAGTACATCACCCAGCACCGATCCCTGAGACACTCCACTCAGTACATCCCCCAGCACCGATCCCTGGGACACCCCACTCAGTACATCTCCCAGCACCGATCCCTGGGACACTCCACTCAGTACATCACCCAGCACCGATCCCTGGGACACTCCACTCAGTACATCTCCCAGCACCGATCCCTGGGATACTCCACTCAGTGCATCACCCAGCACCGATCCCTGGGACACTCCACTCAGTACATCACCCAGCACCGATCCCTGGGACACTCCACTCAGTACATCCCCCAGCACCGATCCCTGGGACACCCCACTCAGTACATCACCCAGCACCGATCCCTGGGCCACTCCACTCAGTACATCACCCAGCACCGATCCCTGGGACACTCCACTCAGTGCATCACCCAGCACCGATCCCTGGGACACCCCACTCAGTACATCACCCAGCACCGATCCCTGGGACACTCCACTCAGTACATCACCCAGCACCGATCCCTGGGACACCCCACTCAGTACATCACCCAGCACCGATCCCTGGGACACTCCACTCAGTACATCACCCAGCACCGATCCCTGGGACACCCCACTCAGTACATCACCCAGCACCGATCCCTGGGACACTCCACTCAGTACATCACCCAGCACCGATCCCTGGGACACCCCACTCAGTACATCACCCAGCACCGATCCCTGGGACACTCCACTCAGTACATCGCCCAGCACCGATCCCTGGGACACTCCACTCAGTACATCACCCAGCACCGATCCCTGGGACACTCCACTCAGTAGATCACCCAGCACCGATCCCTGGGACACTCCACTCAGTACATCACCCAGCACCGATCCCTGGGACACCCCACTCAGTACATCACCCAGCACCGATCCCTGGGACACTCCACTCAGTACATCACCCAGCACCGATCCCTGGGACACTCCACTCAGTACATCACCCAGCACCGATCCCTGGGACACTCCACTCAGTACATCTCCCAGCACCGATCCCTGGGACACCCCACTCAGTACATCACCCAGCACCGATCCCTGGGACACTCCACTCAGTACATCACTCAGCACCGATCCATGGGACATTCCACTCAGTATATCTCCCTATTACTGATTCCTGGGGCAATTTTTGAATATTAAGGGAATCAAGGGATATGAGGATAATGCAGGAAAGTGGAGATGAGGTTGAAGATCAGCCATGATCTTATTGAATGGTGGAGCAGGCTCGAGGGGCCAAATGGCTGACTCCTGCTCCTATTTCTTATGTTCTTATGACACTCCATTCAGTACATCTTATCCTTTCACATGGAACTTCCTCGAAGGCTTTCTGGAAGTTCAGGGACATTACATCATAGGCTGTTCCTTCAGCCTTTCCTCGACTTTTCTGTTTGATGTCTATTATTTTCTATCCTGAGGTCTTTTCCTGTTGAGATGAGGATTGCAAAAATGGACTTGTGGTTGAAAAGCAAGTGGAATAAAACGACCTCAAGAGCAGTGCATCTCAGAAAGAAGAACAGATTCACAGGAGTGATTTCAGGACAGTAATCTCAGTTTACAGGTCAGGTAATGGCGATGTGATGGGTGCTCAGTAAACATGCTCAGGTATCTGGCATTTTCTATGCAATTTGGGAACTATTAAATGTTCAGTTGATATGGTGATACAAGTAGAAGGCCCCATGTGTAAGCCTGTGCTTCATAAGTGGAGTATACACGCGGGCTGCGGTTCAGCAAATGTTGCAGGCAGTGAGTCGTGCTTTCTATTAATATAATATCGCCCCACACTTTTGTTTTTTAATTTAGGGAAATGTGCTGTGGAGACAACATGTGGAATTCAGTGATATTTCAATGATGTGGTACCCCATTGCTCTGTGTGTTTGATAATGCTGCTGTTATAGCAGCACAGGGCGTGAGTCAAGCTTGCCAGTGAGGTCAGGAGAAAAAGCCTTGCTCTAAAACTTATTTAGAGAGCGACACTGCCAAAGAAAATCAACTTACCATCCTTGGTCACTCTTGAATTTATAAGCAGCAGCTAGAATATGGCACAGAGCTCCACCAGCTTTAAAGTCGAGAAAGCATTTCATCTGGAAAACAGAGGCAGCATCTTAGTCCTGGCAATGAACAGCAGCGGAATCCAGCTACAGGTACTGGTACTTTTGTCTCCAAAAGCTTCCTTAAAAAATGCCATTAATTTTCAAGAGCTTCCACAGAGATACATATTTTGTGAAGCTTTGTCAAGTTTGCAGGAAGAGCATACTTGTACAAGAGGTAGCTGTGGTTGTGTAAATGTTGGAACAATGTGTGTTCAAGTGGATGCTTTCAGTTGGCCTTGGGGTGGGGGCCCATGGGGTTCTTCCCACATTTAACGTGATCCTGTTGGTTCAATTGCTGCCTTTGCGCAGCTTCAGACCGACTGGCCTCTTACTTACAGCCCTGCAAGGGGGCGTGGGTGTTGGTAGGGGACACATAGCTTTAAGGACGAGGGATTTTTCTTTGAGACTGCAGGGATGCTCTACTCACTCTGAACAGAAGACCCGCAATAGGCAGTCAGCACCTACTTGGATTTTTGCATGAAGGCCAGAAAAGTGCCATCTAGAGATATTTCATTCAGCTGGGAGAAGGAAGGATCATTAAAAAATATCAAATCAGAAATTTCAGGAGGGGGACTGGAGTGAACAGTCAATCTCTGTTCTTTAGTAGCAAATATACTGTGTGCCGCATTCCTTTTCTTTTCTTTCAGCCGTTGCTTTAATTCATTTCTGTTCTCTCTCTCCAGTGGAAGCTTGATTACATGGTGGGTAATGGATATCAGAAGATAATGGAGAGTCCCCAAAACTCGGACTAACAGGTGCTCTGAATGAACTGAACTAACTTCTCACTTTTTCAACGGAATCCTTTTCTTTCATTAAACAAATTCTGCAAACAGTGACTTCCCATACATTTTAATATCGCCTGACGTGGCTTACAGCACAGAAGGCGGCTTACGAACATATGCCAGTGCTAGCTCTTCAATTGGAGCTGTCCACTGTTTTCCCACTGCTTGCCAACCCTTCAATATCCCACCCAGTCTAATCTCCCCCCCCCGCCTCACTCCCCATACCCTTTAATATCCCACCCAGTCTAATCCCACTCTCCCCCTCACTCCCCATACCCTTTAATATCCCACCCAGTCTAATCCCACTCTCCCCCTCACTCCCCATACCCTTTAATATCCCACCCAGTCTAATCCCACTCTCCCCTCACTCCCCATACCCTTTAATATCCCACCCAGTCTAATCTCCCCCCCCGCCTCACTCCCCATACCCTTTAATATCCCACCCAGTCTAATCCCACTCTCCCCCTCACTCCCCATACCCTTTAATATCCCACCCAGTCTAATCCCACTCTCCCCTCACTCCCCATACCCTTTAATATCCCACCCAGTCTAATCACACTCTCCCCTCACTCCCCATACCCTTAAATATCCCACTCAGTCTAATCCCACTCTCCCCCTCACTCCCCATACCCTTTAATATCCCACCCAGTCTAATCCCACTCTCCCCCTCACTCCCCATACCCTTTAATATCCCACCCAGTCTAATCCCACTCTCCCCCTCACGCCCCATACCCTTTAATATCCCACCCAGTCTAATCTCCCCCCCCGCCTCACTCCCCATACCCTTAAATATCCCACTCAGTCTAATCCCACTCTCCCCCTCACTCCCCATACCCTTCAATATCCCACCCAGTCTAATCCCACCCTCCCCCTCACTCCCCATACCCTTTAATATCCCACCCAGTCTAATCTCCCGCCTCACTCCCCATACCCTTTAATATCCCACCCAGTCTAATCTCCCCCCCCGCCTCACTCCCCATACCCTTTAATATCCCACCCAGTCTAATCCCACCCTCCCCCTCACTCCCCATACCCTTTAATATCCCACCCAGTCTAATCCCACTCTCCCCCTCACTCCCCATACCCTTTAATATCCCACCCAGTCTAATCCCACTCTCCCCCTTCACTCCCCATACCCTTTAATATCCCACCCAGTCTAATCTCCCCCCCCGCCTCACTCCCCATACCCTTTAATCTCCCCCCCCGCCTCACTCCCCATACCCTTTAATCTCCCCCCCCGCCTCACTCCCCGTACCCTTTAATATCCCACCCAGTCTAATCTCCCCCCCGCCTCACTCCCCATACCCTTTAATCTCCCCCCCCGCCTCACTCCCCGTACCCTTTAATCTCCCCCCCCGCCTCACTCACCATACCCTTTAATCTCCCCCCCCGCCTCACTCACCATACCCTTTAATCTCCCCCCCCGCCTCACTCCCCATACCCTTTAATCTCCCCCCCCGCCTCACTCCCCATACCCTTTAATCTCCCCCCCCGCCTCACTCCCCATACCCTTTAATCTCCCCCCCCGCCTCACTCCCCGTACCCTTTAATATCCCACCCAGTCTAATCTCCCCCCCGCCTCACTCCCCATACCCTTTAATCTCCCCCCCCGCCTCACTCCCCATACCCTTTAATCTCCCCCCCCGCCTCACTCCCCATACCCTTTAATCTCCCCCCCCGCCTCACTCACCATACCCTTTAATCTCCCCCCCCGCCTCACTCACCATACCCTTTAATCTCCCCCCCGCCTCACTCCCCATACCCTTTAATCTCCCCCCCCACCTCACTCCCCATACCCTTTAATCTCCCCCCCCGCCTCACTCCCCATACCCTTTAATCTCCCCCCCGCCTCACTCACCATACCCTTTAATCTCCCCCCCCGCCTCACTCCCCATACCCTTTAATCTCCCCCCCGCCTCACTCCCCGTACCCTTTAATCTCCCCCCCGCCTCACTCCCCATACCCTTTAATCTCCCCCCCCCCGCCTCACTCCCCATACCCTTTAATCTCCCCCCCGCCTCACTCCCCATACCCTTTAATCTCCCCCCCCACCTCACTCCCCATACCCTTTAATCTCCCCCCCCGCCTCACTCCCCATACCCTTTAATCTCCCCCCCGCCTCACTCACCATACCCTTTAATCTCCCCCCCCGCCTCACTCCCCATACCCTTTAATCTCCCCCCCGCCTCACTCCCCATACCCTTTAATCTCCCCCCCCCGCCTCACTCACCATACCCTTTAATCTCCCCCCCCGCCTCACTCACCATACCCTTTAATCTCCCCCCCGCCTCACTCACCATACCCTTTAATCTCCCCCCCGCCTCACTCACCATACCCTTTAATCTCCCCCCCCCGCCTCACTCACCATACCCTTTAATCTCCCCCCGGCCTCACTCACCATACCCTTTAATCTCCCCCCCCGCCTCACTCACCATACCCTTTAATCTCCCCCCCCGCCTCACTCACCATACCCTTTAATCTCCCCCCCCGCCTCACTCCCCATACCCTTTAATATCCCACCCAGTCTAATCCCACTCTCCTGCTCACTCCCCATACCCTTTAATATCCCACCCAGTCTAATCCCACTCTCTCCTCACTCCCCATACCCTTTAATATCCCACCCAGTCTAATCCCACTCTCCCCCTCACTCCCCATACCCTTTAATATCCCACCCAGTCTAATCCCACCCTCCCCCTCACTCCCCATACCCTTTAATATCCCACCCAGTCTAATCTCCCCCCCCGCCTCACTCCCCATACCCTTTAATATCCCACCCAGTCTAATCTCCCCCCCCGCCTCACTCCCCATACCCTTTAATATCCCACCCAGTCTAATCCCACCCTCCCCCTCACTCCCCATACCCTTTAATATCCCACCCAGTCTAATCCCACTCTCCCCCCTCACTCCCCATACCCTTTAATATCCCACCCAGTCTAATCCCACTCACCTCACTCCCCATACCCTTTAATATCCCACCCAGTCTAATCCCACTCTCCCCCTTCACTCCCCATACCCTTTAATATCCCACCCAGTCTAATCTCCCCCCCCGCCTCACTCCCCATACCCTTTAATCTCCCCCCCCGCCTCACTCCCCATACCCTTTAATCTCCCCCCCCGCCTCACTCCCCGTACCCTTCAATATCCCACCCAGTCTAATCTCCCCCCCGCCTCACTCCCCATACCCTTTAATCTCCCCCCCGCCTCACTCCCCATACCCTTTAATCTCCCCCCCGCCTCACTCCCCGTACCCTTTAATCTCCCCCCCCGCCTCACTCACCATACCCTTTAATCTCCCCACCCGCCTCACTCACCATACCCTTTAATCTCCCCCCCGCCTCACTCCCCATACCCTTTAATCTCCCCCCCCGCCTCACTCCCCATACCCTTTAATCTCCCCCCCGCCTCACTCCCCGTACCCTTTAATATCCCACCCAGTCTAATCTCCCCCCCGCCTCACTCCCCATACCCTTTAATCTCCCCCCCCGCCTCACTCCCCATACCCTTTAATCTCCCCCCCCGCCTCACTCCCCATACCCTTTAATCTCCCCCCCCGCCTCACTCACCATACCCTTTAATCTCCCCCCCCGCCTCACTCACCATACCCTTTAATCTCCCCCCCCGCCTCACTCCCCATACCCTTTAATCTCCCCCCCCGCCTCACTCCCCATACCCTTTAATCTCCCCCCCCGCCTCACTCCCCATACCCTTTAATCTCCCCCCCGCCTCACTCACCATACCCTTTAATCTCCCCCCCCGCCTCACTCCCCATACCCTTTAATCTCCCCCCCCCCGCCTCACTCCCCATACCCTTTAATCTCCCCCCCCGCCTCACTCCCCATACCCTTTAATCTCCCCCCCCGCCTCACTCACCATACCCTTTAATCTCCCCCCCCGCCTCACTCCCCATACCCTTTAATCTCCCCCCCGCCTCACTCCCCATACCCTTTAATCTCCCCCCCCGCCTCACTCACCATACCCTTTAATCTCCCCCCCCGCCTCACTCACCATACCCTTTAATCTCCCCCCCGCCTCACTCACCATACCCTTTAATCTCCCCCCCCGCCTCACTCACCATACCCTTTAATCTCCCCCCGGCCTCACTCACCATACCCTTTAATCTCCCCCCCCGCCTCACTCACCATACCCTTTAATCTCCCCCCCCGCCTCACTCACCATACCCTTTAATCTCCCCCCCCGCCTCACTCCCCATACCCTTTAATATCCCACCCAGTCTAATCCCACTCTCCTGCTCACTCCCCATACCCTTTAATATCCCACCCAGTCTAATCCCACTCTCTCCTCACTCCCCGTACCCTTTAATATCCCACCCAGTCTAATCCCACTCTCTCCTCACTCCCCATACCCTTTAATATCCCACCCAGTCTAATCCCACTCTCCCCCTCACTCCCCGTACCCTTTAATATCCCACCCAGTCTAATCCCACTCTCCCCCTCACTCCCCATACCCTTTAATATCCCACCCAGTCTAATCCCACTCTCCCCCTCACTCCCCGTAAACTTTAATATCCCACCCAGTCTAATCCCACTCTCTCCTCACTCCCCATACCCTTTAATATCCCACCCAGTCTAATCCCACTCTCCCCCTCACTCCCCATACCCTTTAATATCCCACCCAGTCTAATCCCACTCTCCTCACTCCCCAAACCCTTTAATATCCCACCCAGTCTAATCCCACTCTCCCCCTCACTCCCCGTACCCTTTAATATCCCACCCAGTCTAATCCCACTCTCTCCTCACTCCCCATACCCTTTAATATCCCACCCAGTCTAATCCCACTCTCCCCCTCACTCCCCATACCCTTTAATATCCCACCCAGTCTAATCCCACTCTCTCCTCACTCCCCATACCCTTTAATATCCCACCCAGTCTAATCCCACTCTCTCCTCACTCCCCATACCCTTTAATATCCCACCCAGTCTAATCCCACTCTCCCCCTCACTCCCCATACCCTTTAATATCCCACCCAGTCTAATCCCACTCTCCCCCTCACTCCCCATACCCTTTAATATCCCACCCAGTCTAATCCCACTCTCCCTCCTCACTCCCCACACCCTTTAATATCCCACCCAGTCTAATCCCACTCTCCCCCTCACTCCCCATACCCTTTAATATCCCACCCAGTCTAATCCCACTCTCCTCACTCCCCATACCCTTTAATATCCCACCCAGTCTAATCCCACTCTCCCTCCTCACTCCCCACACCCTTTAATATCCCACCCAGTCTAATCCCACTCTCCTCACTCCCCATACCCTTTAATATCCCACCCAGTCTAATCCCACTCTCCTCACTCCCCATACCCTTTAATATCCCACCCAGTCTAATCCCACTCTCCTCACTCCCCGTACCCTTTAATATCCCACCCAGTCTAATCCCACTCTCCCCATACCCTTTAATATCCCACCCAGTCTAATCCCACTCTCCTCACTCCCCATACCCTTTAATATCCCACCCAGTCTAATCCCACTCTCCTCACTCCCCATACCCTTTAATATCCCACCCAGTCTAATCCCACTCTCCCCCTCACCCTTTAATATCCCACCCAGTCTAATCCCACTCTCCCCCTCACCCTTTAATATCCCACCCAGTCTAATCCCACTCTCTCCTCACTCCCCATACCCTTTAATATCCCACCCAGTCTAATCCCACTCTCCCCCTCACTCCCCACACCCTTTAATATCCCACCCAGTCTAATCCCACTCTCCCCTCACTCCCCATACCCTTTAATATCCCACCCAGTCTAATCCCACTCTCCCCCTCACTCCCCACACCCTTTAATATCCCACCCAGTCTAATCCCACTCTCCCCTCACTCCCCGTACCCTTTAATATCCCACCCAGTCTAATCCCACTCTCCTGCTCACTCCCCATACCCTTTAATATCCCACCCAGTCTAATCCCACTCTCCCCCCTCACTCCCCACACCCTTTAATATCCCACACAGTCTAATCCCACTCTCTCCTCACTCCCCATACCCTTTAATATCCCACCCAGTCTAATCCCACTCTCTCCTCACTCCCCATACCCTTTAATATCCCACCCAGTCTAATCCCACTCTCCCCCTCACTCCCCATACCCTTTAATATCCCACCCAGTCTAATCCCACTCTCTCCTCACTCCCCATACCCTTTAATATCCCACCCAGTCTAATCCCACTCTCCCCCTCACTCCCCATACCCTTTAATATCCCACCCAGTCTAATCCCACTCTCTCCTCACTCCCCATACCCTTTAATATCCCACCCAGTCTAATCCCACTCTCCCCCTCACTCCCCACACCCTTTAATATCCCACCCAGTCTAATCCCACTCTCCCCCTCACTCCCCACACCCTTTAATATCCCACCCAGTCTAATCCCACTCTCCCCTCACTCCCCGTACCCTTTAATATCCCACCCAGTCTAATCCCACTCTCCTCACTCCCCGTACCCTTTAATATCCCACCCAGTCTAATCCCACTCTCCCCCTCACCCTTTAATATCCCACCCAGTCTAATCCCACTCTCCCCCTCACCCTTTAATATCCCACCCAGTCTAATCCCACTCTCTCCTCACTCCCCATACCCTTTAATATCCCACCCAGTCTAATCCCACTCTCTCCCTCACTCCCCATACCCTTTAATATCCCACCCAGTCTAATCCCACTCTCCCCCTCACCCTTTAATATCCCACCCAGTCTAATCCCACTCTCTCCTCACTCCCCATACCCTTTAATATCCCACCCAGTCTAATCCCACTCTCCCCCTCACTCCCCACACCCTTTAATATCCCACCCAGTCTAATCCCACTCTCCCCTCACTCCCCATACCCTTTAATATCCCACCCAGTCTAATCCCACTCTCCCCTCACTCCCCGTACCCTTTAATATCCCACCCAGTCTAATCCCACTCTCCTCCTCACTCCCCATACCCTTTAATATCCCACCCAGTCTAATCCCACTCTCCTCACTCCCCATACCCTTTAATATCCCACCCAGTCTAATCCCTCTCTCCCCCTCACTCCCCATACCCTTTAATATCCCACCCAGTCTAATCCCACTCTCCTCACTCCCCACACCCTTTAATATCCCACCCAGTCTAATCCCACTCTCCCCCTCACTCCCCATACCATTTAATATCCCACCCAGTCTAATCCCACTCTCCCCCTCACTCCCCATACCCTTTAATATCCCACCCAGTCGAATCCCACTCTCCCCCTCACTCCCCATACCTTTTAATATCCCACCCAGTCTAATCCCACTCTCCTCACTCCCTATACCCTTTAATATCCCACCCAGTCTAATCCCGCTCTCCTCACTCCCCATACCCTTTAATATCCCACCCAGTCTAATCCCACTCTCCTGCTCACTCCTCATACCCTTTAATATCCCACCCAGTCTAATCCCACTCTCCCCCTCACTCCTCATACCCTTTATTATCCCACCCAGCCTAATCCCACTCTCCCCCTCACTCCCCATACCCTTTAATATCGCACCCAGTCTAATCCCACTCTTTCCTCACTCCCCACACCCTATAATATCCCACCCAGTCTAATCCCACTCTCCCCTCACTCCCCACACCCTTTAATATCCCACCCAGTCTAATCCCACTCTCCCCCTCACTCCCCATACCCTTTAATATCCCACCCAGTCTAATCCCACTCTCCTCCTCACTCCCCATACCCTTTAATATCCCACCCTGTCTAATCCCACTCTCCCCCTCACTCCCCATACCCTTTAATATCCCACCCTGTCTAATCCCACTCTCCTCCTCACTCCCCATACCCTTCAATATCCCACCCAGTCTAATCCCACTCTCCTCCTCACTCCCCATACCCTTTAATATCCCACCCTGTCTAATCCCACTCTCCCCCTCACTCCCCGTACCCTTTAATATCCCACCCAGTCTAATCCCACTCTCCCCCTCACTCCCCGTACCCTTTAATATCCCACCCAGTCTAATCCCACTCTCCCCCTCACTCCCCATACCCTTTAATATCCCACCCAGTCTAATCCCACTCTCCCCTCACTCCCCATACCCTTTAATATCCCACCCAGTCTAATCACACTCTCCCCCTCACTCCCCATACCCTTTAATATCCCACCCAGTCTAATCCCACTCTCCCTCTCACTCCCCATACCCTTTAATATCCCACCCAGTCTAATCCCACTCTCCCCCTCACTCCCCATACCCTTTAATATCCCACCCAGTCTAATCCCACTCTCCTCACTCCCCATACCCTTTAATATCCCACCCAGTCTAATCCCACTCCCCATACCCTTTAATATCCCACCCAGTCTAATCCCACTCTCCCCCTCACTCCCCATACCCTTTAATATCCCACCCAGTCTAATCCCACTCTCCCCGCACCCTTTAATATCCCACCCAGTCCAATCCCACTCTCCTCACTCCCCATACCCTTTAACATAAGAACATAAGAAATAGGAGCAGGAGTAGGCCAATCGGCCCCTCGAGCCTGCTCCGCCATTCAATAAGATCATGGCTGATCTGATCCTAACTGCCAATCCACTATCACGGAACCATCTCCTGCATCTAACAGAATTAGACACACGAAATAGGAGCAGGATCAGGCTACACGGCCCCTGGGCCCGCTCCGCTACCCACAGGGCCATGACCGATCCGAACCTAGACTCATGTCCAAATTCCTGCCCGCTCCCCGTAACCCTTAATTCCCTTTACTTCTAGGAAACTGTCTATTTCTGTTTTAAATTTATGAAATGATGTAGCTTCTACAGTTTTTTGGGGCAGCATATTCCATGGACCTACCACCCTCTGAGTGAAGTAGTTCCTCCTCATCTCAGTTTTGAAAGAGCAGCCCCTTATTCTAAGACTATGCCCCCTAGTTCTAGTTTCACCCATCATCGGGAACATCTTCCCTGCATCCACCCGATCCAACCCCTTCACAATCTTATATGTTTCAATAAGATCGCCTCTCATTCTTCTGAACTCCAATGAGTAGAGTCCCAATCTACTCAACCTCTCCTCATATGTCCATCCCCTCAATTAACCGAGTGAACCTTCTTTGTACTGACTCGAGAGCAAGTATGTCCTTTCTTAAGTATGGACACCAAAACTGTACGCAGTATTCCAGGTGCGGTCTCACCAATACCTTGTACAACTGAAGCAATACCTCCCTATTTTTATATTCTATCCCCCTAGCAATAAAAGCCAACATTCCATTGGCCTTCTTAATCACTTGCTGCACCTGCATACTAACCTTTTGAGTTTCGTGCACCAGGACCCCCAGATCCCTTTGTACTTCAGTACTTTCAAGTTTCTTGCCATTAAGATAATAACTTGCTCTACGATTTTTCCTGCCAAAGTGCATAACCTCACAGTTTCCAGTATTGTATTCCATCTGCCAAATCTCTGCCCACTTACTTAGCCTGTCTATGTCCCCTTGAAGGTTTTTTATGTCCTCCTCACTCACTACTTTCCCCCCCATCTTAGTATCATCTGCAAACTTTGATATGTTACACTCGGTCTCCTCCTCCAAATCGTTAATATAGATTGTGAAGAGTTGGGGACCCAGCACTGACCCCTGCAGAACACCACTAGTTACTGATTGCCAGTCTGAGAATGAACCATTTATCCCAACTCTCTGCCTTCTGTTAGATAGCCAATCCTCTATCCATGCCAGAATATTACCCCCAATCCCGTGATTTTTTATCTTAAGCAATAATCTTTTGTGTGGCACCTTGTCAAATGCCTTTTGGAAGTCTAAATACACTACGTCCACTGGTTCCCCTTTATCCACCCTATATGTTACTTCCTCAAAGAACTCCAGCAAATTTGTCAAACATGACTTCCCCTTCATAAAACCATGCTGACTTTGTCCTATTAAATTATGATTATCCAAATGTCCTGTTACTGTCTCCTTAATAATGGACTCCAAAATTTTACCTACCACAGATGTTAGGCTAACCGGTCTATAGTTTCCAGCCTTCTGTCTACTGCCCTTTTTAAATAAGGGTGTTACATTAGCAGTTTTCCAGTCTGCCGGGACCATTGCCGAGTCCAGGGAGTTTTGGAAAATTATTACCAATGCATCCACAATCCCTACCGCCACTTCCCTCAAGACCCTAGGATGTAAGCCATCAGGTCCAGGTGATTTATCCGCCTTGAGTCCCATTATTTTACCGAGTACCACTTCCTTAGTGATTTTGATCGTGTTTAGCTCCTCCCCCCCATAGCCCCCTATTTGTCCAGTGTTGGGATATTCTTAGTGTCTTCTACTGTAAAGACTGATGTAAAATATTCATTCAGTGTTTTTGCCATCTCCATATTTCCCACCATTAATTTCCCGGTCTCATCCTCTAAGGGACCAACATTTACTTTAGCCACCCTTTTTCTTTTTATATAACTATAAAAACTCTTACTATCTGTTTTTATATTTTTTGCTAATTTACTTTCATAATCTATCTTCCCTTTCTTAATCAATCTTTTTGTTATTTTTTGCTGTCTTATAAAGTTTTCCCAATCCTCTATCCTCCCACTAGATTTGGCTACCTTATATGCCCTTGTTTTTAGTCGAATACTATCCTTAATTTCTTTACTTAGCCACGGATGGCTGTCTTTTCTTTTACACCCTTTTCTTCTCAGTGGAATATATACTTTTTGGAAGTTGTAAAATAACTCCTTAAATGTACACCACTGATCATGTATCGTCTTACCCTTTAATCTATTTTCCCAGTCCACTCTACTCAATTCCGCTCTCATACCTTCATAGTCTCCTTTATTCAAGCTTAGCACGCTTGTTTGAGATCCAACCTTCTCACCCTCTAATTGAATATGGAATTCAACCATGTTATGGTCACTCATTCCAAGGGGATCCTTTACTAGGACATTTTTAATTAATCCTGTCTCGTTACACAGGACCAGATCTAAGGTTGCCTGCCCCCTGGTCGGTTCAGTTACATACTGCTCAAGAAACCCATCCCTAATACACTCAATGAACTCATCCTCAAGGCAGCCCTGCCCAATTTGATTTGTCCAATTAATATGATAGTTAAAATCCCCCATAATTATAGATGTTCCCTTATTACAAGCCTCAACTATTTCCTGATTGATACTCCGTCCAACAGAGTTGCCACAGTTCGGAGGCCTATAGACTACGCCCACGAGTGTTTTTTTTCCCCTTATTATTCCTTACCTCCACCCAAACTGTTTCATTGTCCTGATCTTTTGACCCAATATCATTTCTCTGTATTACAGTGATTCCTTCCTTTATTAACATAGCCACCCCACCTCCCCTTCCTTCCTGCCTGTCCTTCCTGATCGTTAAATAACCTGGTATGTTTAATTCCCAGGCATTGTCACCCTGCAGCCATGTTTCTGTAATGGCCACATGATCATACCCATATGTAGTTATTTGTGCCATTAACTCATCTATTTTGTTACGAATGCTACGTGCATTCAGATAGAGAACTTTCAAAGATGTTTTGTGACACTTAGTTCCTGCTTTTGCCCTTTTTATTACTTTACCTTTTACTCCATACCTTCTGCCGCTTCCTGACATGCTCTGGTTTTTAATTTCCCCACTGCTACCTAAGTCTATGACCTTCTCTGTTGTCATTTTTATTATTTGCTCTCTAGGAACCTCCCCGCCACTAGTTAGTTTAAAGCCCTCTCTACAGCCCTAGTTATATGATCCGCCAGGACTCTAGTCCCAGCACTGGCCAAGTGAAGCCCGTCCCGACGGAACAGCTCCCTCCTGCCCCAGTACTGGTGCCAGTGTCCCAGGAAGCAAAACCCATTTCTCCCACACCAGTCTTTGAGCCACGCATTTAAATCTCTAATTTTATTTGTCCTAGCCAAATTCGCTCGTGGCTCAGGTAATAATCCAGAGATTATTACCCTTGTGGTTCTGCTTTTTACTTTGGCCCCTAGCTGCTCAAACTCCCTCAGCAGAACCTCCTTCCTTGTCCTATCTATGTCGTTGGTACCAACATGGACCACGACAACTGGATCCTCCCCCTCCAAGTTTCTCTCCAGTCCACAGGAGATGTCCTTAACCCTGGCACCGGGCAGGCAACACAGCCTTCGGGACTCTCGCTTTCGGCTGCAGAGAACTCTATCTATCCCCCTAACGATACTATCCCCTACCACGACAACATTTCTTTTAACTCCCCCCACTTGAATGGCCCCCTGCTCCACGGTGCTGTGGCCAGGTTGCTCATCCTCCCCGCAGTCCCTGTTCCCATCCTCACAGGGAGTAAGAGCCTCGAACCTGTTGGACAAGTGCAAGGGCTGCAGCTCCTCCAACACTACCTCCTGGATCCCCGTACCTGCCTCACTTCTAGTCACACCATCCTGACCCAGTCTAATCCCACTCTCCCCCTCACTCCCCGCACCCTTTAATATCCCACCCAGTCTAATCCCACTCTCCTCACTCCCATACCCTTTAATATCCCACCCAGTCTAATCCCACTCTCCATACCCTTTAATATCCCACCCAGTCTAATCCTACTCTCCCTCTCACTCCCCAAACCCTTTAATATCCCACCCAGTCTAATCCCACTCTCCCCCTCACTCCCCATACCCTTTAATATCCCACCCAGTCTAATCCCACTCTCCCCCTCACTCCCCACACCCTTTAATATCCCACCCAGTCTAATCCCACTCTTCCCCCCCCTCACTCCCCATACCCTTCAATATCCCACCCAGTCTAATCCTACTCTCCCTCTCACTCCCCAAACCCTTTAATATCCCACCCAGTCTAATCCCAATCTCTCCCTCACTCCCCGTACCCTTTAATATCCCACCCAGTCTAATCCCACTCCCCATACCCTTTAATATCCCACCCAGTCTAATCCCACTCTCCCCCTCACTCCCGGCACCCTTTAATATCCCACCCAGTCTAATCCCACTCTCCCCCTCACTCCCGGCACCCTTTAGTATCCCACCCAGTCTAATCCCACTCTCCTCACTCCCCACACCCTTCAATATCCCACCCAGTCTAATCCCACTCTCTCCTCACTCCCCATACCCTTTAATATCCCACCCAGTCTAATCCCACTCTCCCCTCACTCCCCATACTTTAATATCCCACCCAGTCTAATCCCACTCTCCCCTCACTCCCCATACCCTTTAATATCCCACCCAGTCTAATCCCACTCTCCCCTCACTCCCCACACCCTTTAATATCCCACCCAGTCTAATCCCACTCTCCCCCTCACTCCCCGTACCCTTTAATATCCCACCCAGTCTAATCCCACTCTCCCCCTCACTCCCCATACCCTTCAATATCCCACCCAGTCTAATCCCACTCTCCTCACTCCCCACACCCTTTAATATCCCACCCAGTCTAATCCCACTCTCCCCCCACTCCCCATACCCTGTAATATCCCACTCAGTCTAATCCCACTCTCCTCACTCCCCATACCCTTTAATATCCCACCCAATCTAATCCCACTCTCCTCACTCCCCATACCCTTCAATATCCCACCCAGTCTAATCCCACTCTCCTCACTCCCCACACCCTTTAATATCCCACCCAGTCTAATTCCACTCTCCCCCCACTCCCCATACCCTGTAATATCCCACTCAGTCTAATCCCACTCTCCTCACTCCCCATACCCTTTAATATCCCACCCAGTCTAATCCCACTCTGCCCCTCACTCCCCATACCCTTTAATATCCCACCCAGTCTAATCCCACTCTCCCCCTCACTCCCCATACCCTTTAATATCCCACCCAGTCTAATCCCACTCGCCCCTCACTCCCCATACCCTTTAATATCCCACCCAGTCTAATCCCACTCTCCTCACTCCCCATACCCTTAAATATCCCACCCAGTCTAATCCCACTCTCCCCCTCACTCCCCATACCCTTAAATATCCCACCCAGTCTAATCCCACTCTCCTCACTCCCCATACCCTTTAATATCCCACCCAGTCTAATCCCACTCTCCCCCTCACTCCCCATGCCCTTTAATATCCCACCCAGTCTAATCCCACTCGCCCCCTCACTCCCCATACCCTTTAATATCCCACCCAGTCTAATCCCACTCTCCTGCTCACTCCCCATTCCCTTTAATATCCCACCCAGTCTAATCCCACTCTCCCCTCACTCCCCATACCCTTTAAAATCCCACCCAGTCTAATCCCACTCTCTCCTCAATCCCCATACCCATTAATATCCCACCCAGTCTAATCCCACCACCCCCTCACTCCCCGTACCTTTAATATCCCACCCAGTCTAATCCCACTCTCCTCACTCCCATACCCTTTAATATCCCACCCAGTCTAATCCCACTCTCCCCCTCACTCTCCGCACCCTTTAATATCCCATCCAGTCTAATCCCACTCTCACTCCCCATACCCTTTAATATCCCACCCAGTCTAATCCCACTCTCCTCATTCCCCACATCCTTTACTATCCCACCCAGTCTAATCCCACTCTCCTCACTCCCCATACCCTTTAATATCCCACCCAGTCTAATCCTACTCTCCCTCCCCATACCCTTTAATATCCCACCCAGTCTAATCCCATTCTCCTCACTCCCCGTACCTTTAATATCCCACCCAGTCTAATCCCACTCTCCTGCTCTCTCCCCATACCTTTAATATCCCACCCAGTCTAATCCCACTCTCCCCCTCACTCCCCACACCCTTTAATATCCCACCCAGTCGAATCCCACTCTCCCCCTCACTCCCCACACCCTTTAATATCCCACCCAGTCTAATCCCACTCTCCCCCTCACTCCCCACACCCTTTAATATCCCACCCAGTCTAATCCCACTCTCCCCCTCACTCCCCACACCCTTTAATATCCCACCCAGTCTAATCCCACTCTCCCCCTCACTCCCCGCACCCTTTAATATCCCACCAAGTCTAATCCCACTATCCCCCTCACTCCCCATACCCTTTAATATCCCACCCAGTCTAATCCCACTCTCCTCACTCCCCATACCCTTTAAGGGGGAGAGAGGGGGGGAGAGCGGGTGGAGAGGGGCGGAGAGCGGGGGGGGGGGAGAGAGAGGGGGGGGGAAGAGAGGGGGGGGAAGAGAGGGGGGGGGGAAGAGAGGGGGGGGAAGAGAGGGGGGGGAAAGAGAGGGGGGAAAGAGAGAGGGGGGAAAGAGAGAGGGGGGAAAGAGAGAGGGGGGAAGAGAGGGGGGGGAAGAGAGGGGGGGGGAAGAGAGGGGGGGGGAAGAGAGGGGGGGGGAAGAGAGGGGGGGGGAAGAGAGGGGGGGGGAAGAGAGGGGGGGGGAAGAGAGGGGGGGAAGAGAGGGGGGGGGAAGAGAGGGGGGGGGAAGAGAGGGGGGGGGAAGAGAGGGGGGGGAAGAGAGGGGGGGGGAAGAGAGGGGGGGGGAAGAGAGGGGGGGGGAAGAGAGGGGGGGGAAGAGAGGGGGGGGAAGAGAGGGGGGGGGGGAAGAGAGGGGGGGGGAAGAGAGGGGGGGGGAAGAGTGGGGGGGGAAGAGTGGGGGGGGAGAGAGGGGGGGGGAGAGAGGTGGGGGGGGAGAGAGGTGGGGGGGAGAGAGGGGGGGGGGAGAGAGGGGGGGGAGAGAGGGGGGGGGAGAGAGGGGGGGGGAGAGAGGGGGGGGGAGAGAGGGGGGGGGAGGGGGGGGGGGAGAGGGGGGGGGGAGAGAGGGGGGGGGAGAGAGTGGGGGGGAGAGAGTGGGGGGGAGAGAAAGGGGGGGGAGAGAGAGGGGGAGGGAGAGGGAGAGGGGGGGGAGGGGGGGGGGAGGGGGGGGGAGAGAGGGGGGGGGAGAGAGGGGGGGGGAGAGAGGGGGGGGAGAGAGGGGGGTGGGGAGGAGGGGGGGGAGAGGGGGGGGGAGAGGTGGGGGGGGAGAGGTGGGGGGGGGAGAGGTGGGGGGGGAGAGGTGGGGGGGGAGAGGTGGGGGGGAGAGGTGGGGGGGGAGAGGTGGGGGGGGGAGAGGGGGGGGGAGAGAGGGGGGGGAGAGAGGGGGGGGGAGAGAGGGGGGGGGAGAGTGGGGGAGAGAGGGGGGGGGGAGGGGGAGAGGGGGGGGAGAGAGGGGGGGGAGAGAGGGGGGGGAGAGAGAGAGAGGGGAGAGAGAGAGGGGAGGAGAGGGTGGGGGAGAGAGGGTGGGGGAGAGGGGAGCGGGGGGAGGGAGAGGGGGGCGGGGGGGGAGAGGGGGGGCGGGGGGAGGGAGAGGGGGGGAGGGAGAGGGGGGCGGGGGGAGGGAGAGGGGGGCGGGGGGAGGGAGAGGGGGGCGGGGGGAGGGAGAGGGGAGCGGGGGGAGGGAGAGGGGAGCGGGGGGAGGGAGAGGGGAGCGGGGGGAGGGAGAGGGGAGCGGGGGGAGGGAGAGGGGAGCGGGGGGAGAGAGAGGGGAGCGGGGGGAGAGAGAGGGGAGGTGGAGTTCAAAACAAGGGGCATAATCTTAAAATGAGAGCTAGGCTGTTCAGGGTGATGTCAGGAAGCACACCTTCACACAAAGGGTGGTGGAAATCTGGAACTCCATCCTCCAAAAAGCTGTTGAGGCTGGGGGTCCACTGAAAATGTCAAAACTAAGACTGATCGATTTTTGTTAGGGAGGGTGTAAAGGGATATGGAACCAAGACGCGTAGATGGAGTTAAGATACAGATCAGCCATGATCTAATTGAATGGCGGAACAGGCTTGAGGGGTTGAATGGTTTCCTCCTGTTCCTATGTTAAACCAGTGCTAATGGTTGCACACGTGCTTGTGACAGAAATTAATTGTGGTACTTACTGGCAATTTGGTCAGAGGCGCATTGCTTACGTGTTTTCCAAACACTTCCTCCTGGAACTGCAGCAGCTGCACAACCAGACTGGAGAGAGACTTGTTCGTTGGTGGCTCTGCTTGGATGTACTGTAAGAAAATGGAGTGTTCACCATCAGACAACATTGCAGACTTGGCT
>NC_141019.1:10657588-10737125 GCF_052327205.1 Somniosus microcephalus
CCAATATCCATTAATAATCACTATCCAAAAAAGAGCCACCAAAGAGAGGGAGAGAGAGGGCGGGAGAGGGCGAGGGGGGCGGGAGAGGGCGAGGGGGCGGGAGAGGGCGAGGGGGAGCGGGGGGAGGGAGAGGGGAGCGGGGGGAGGGAGAGGGGAGCGGGGGAGGGAGAGGGGAGCGGGGGAGAGAGAGGGGAGCGGGGGAGAGAGAGGGGAGCGGGGGAGAGAGAGGGGAGCGGGGGGAGAGAGAGGGGAGCGGGGGAGAGAGAGGGGAGCGGGGGAGAGAGAGGGGAGCGGGGGGAGAGAGAGGGGAGCGGGGGGAGAGAGAGGGGAGCGGGGGGAGAGAGAGGGGAGCGGGGGGAGAGAGAGGGGAGCGGGGGAGGGAGAGGGGAGCGGGGGGAGGGAGAGGGGAGCGGGGGGAGGGAGAGGGGAGCGGGGGGGAGAGAGAGGGGAGCGGGGGGAGGGAGAGGGGAGGTGGAGTTCAAAACAAGGGGCATAATCTTAAAATGAGAGCTCGGCTGTTCAGGGGTGATGTCAGGAAGCACACCTTCACACAAAGGGTGGTGGAAATCTGGAACTCCATCCTCCAAAAAGCTGTTGAGGCTGGGGGTCCACTGAAAATGTCAAAACTAAGACTGATCGATTTTTGTTAGGGAGGGTGTAAAGGGATATGGAACCAAGACGCGTAGATGGAGTTAAGATACAGATCAGCCATGATCTAATTGAATGGCGGAACAGGCTTGAGGGGTTGAATGGCCTCCTCCTGTTCCTATGTTAAACCAGTGCTAATGGTTGCACACGTGCTTGTGACAGAAATTAATTGTGGTACTTACTGGCAATTTGGTCAGAGGCGCATTGCTTACGTGTTTTCCAAACACTTCCTCCTGGAACTGCAGCAGCTGCACAACCAGACTGGAGAGAGACTTGTTCGTTGGTGGCTCTGCTTGGATGTACTGTAAGAAAATGGAGTGTTCACCATCAGACAACATTGCAGACTTGGCTTGATGGTAAAATGTTGCTACCATCATTATTCACATTTTTGGGCTGATTTTCTGAACGCACACACCCAGTGCAGAGTCTCACCCACCGGGAGAATGAATATATAAGGAAATCACAGATGGTGTTACGGCCACCTGCACCTCTGGAGAGTGAGGCTCTGTGCTGGGAAGGTGCATTCAAAAAAAACGGCTTTATGGTGTGTGCTTTTACAATTCTCTATTTTTCTGTACATTGGCCCTGAATTTGCGGTCAAAGGCTTCCCACAGGCGGATGCCGCCGACCAGCAAAAAATCTACCAACTTGCCCGATGGTCCCCAAGGTTCGGGCACCTGCGCTCCTGGGCCTCTATGCGTAGGCCTGCGTAGAGGCCCACGTATCCCAGGCAGTTCGCAAGCGCCGCTGAGATCACGTGGGCCAGCCCAACCAATGAAAGAAAGGGGGATTCCCATTCATACTTGAGGATTCCGAGTGTACGGAACCTCCATAAGCATGAATGAGAAGATCCTCAAAAATACACGCACATTTCAAATCAATAAATAAAAACAAACATCACATATTTCAAATTAATCAAAAATGACATTTAATTAACTATTTAAGACAAAAATTTAAGTTTTTGAAAAATACATTACATATTTTAAAGGGGCTAAAAATAAACTTTCACAGGTTTTTAAATGTATAAATGATTTAAAGAACAGAAAAATGATTTTTTTCCCCAAAGTCTTACGCTGGTAAAAGCAGGCCTTACACCTGCTTTTACCAGGCATAGGAATTTCACGGGCATTCGCTGGGCAAAGAGCCCAACTCTCCGCCCACGGATGCCCTTTTCCCGAGGATGCGGAGAATCTGTCGAGAAGATCCTTCACAGATCGCAAGTTCCGGGTTTTAGCGCATGCGTTTCGCACGCCTAAACCCGGAACTTGCGCGGCCCCTACGGGCTCGTGCGCACCCATAGGGGCCGCAAATTACGACCCATCAAGTTCCATTCTTCCAAAATAAATTGGCACAACATACCTGCAAAAAACACTCGAAGGTCTACCCTACTAAAACATATGCATTTGGCCAAAATGCTTGTAACATACAAGAAACTTTAAGGAACTTCACAAAAGATGACCAGGTCTGACATTCTAATAGTAGTGAAATAGGAACATAAAATTGTCGTCCTCTAAAGTGAGTTTCAGCAATTAAGAGATATTAAAGAGCGGGACCTTGAGGTACCGGGATATGATGGATGGGTTGCATTGCAACAGGACTGGGACCAATGTCCTCACGGGGCGGTTAGCCAGTGCTGTGGATGAAGGTTTAAACTGATTTGGCAGGGAGATAGGCACCAGAATGAAACATGAAAGAGGAGAAACAAGGTGCACAGAGGACTGGGAGAGACAAACAGCACTATTTGTGAAGACTATTTCAGAAATCGGAAGGATCAGACAGTGGGAAAATGCAAGGCAGTCTAAATTGGGTTTGGAGTGCATGTACGTAAATGCACATAGCGTGGTAAATAAGGCCGGTGAGCTGCAGGCACAAGTCGCCATATGGGACGAAGATATAGTCCACCACCAAACATATCTTCCCCTCCCCTCCCCTTTCAGCATTCCGAAGGGACCGTTCCCTCCGCGACACCCTGGTCCACTCCTCTATCACCCCCAACACCCCTTCCCCTTCCCACGGCACCTTCCCGTGCAAGCACAGGAGATGCAACACCTGCCTTTTTACTCCCCTTCCCTTCCCACTGTCCAGGGCCCCAAACGCTCCTTCCAGGTGAAACAGTGATTTACTTGTACTTCTTGCAATTCAGTATACAGTACAGTATTGGGTGACCGCTTTGCGGAACACCTCCGTTCAGTCCGCAAGCGTGACCCCGAGCTTCCGGGCGCCTGTCATTTTCATTCTCCACCCCACTCCCACTCTGTCCTCGGCCTCCTACACTGTTCCAATGAAGCTCAGCGTAAGCTCGAGGAACAGCACCTCATCTTTCGATTAGGCACTTTACAGCCTTCCGGACTCAACATCGAGTTCAACAATTTCAGACAATAACCTCGGCCCCCATTTTTTTCCGGACGGCAGCTGTTGATGATTCTGCCATCCCATTTACACCTCCTCTAGACCCATCTTTTGTTTCTTTACTTGTCCCATTACCATCTCCTTTCGCCTCGCACCATCATCCCTTTTGTCATTTAATCTCTCCTGCCTTCCATCCTATCACAGACCTTCCCTTCTGTTCTCCCCTCCCCTCCTCCCTCTCCCTGCCCCTGTACTTGTTTAAAACCTGTTACAGCTCTAAACATTTTCAGTTCTGATGAAAGGTCATTGACTAGAAACGTTAACTATTTCTCCCTCCACAGATGCTGCCCGACCTGCTGAGTTTTTCCAAAAGTTTCTGTTTTTATATCAAAGACAGAATCTATTTGGTTAGAACTAAGGAACAATAGAGGAGCTATTACGCTACTGGGTGTAGTCATTTGGAAAAGTATGGGCTAATAAATGAAAGTCAGCACGGATTTGTTAAAGGCAAAAAAAATTTTTTTTTTTTTTAAATGGCGGCGCGCACGGGCGCAGCGGCTTTGTCTCTCCCGAGACTGAGCGTTTTTACCCTCTTTCTGAGTCTCTTCTGGACTCTGCTGATACGGGAATTGAGGGCAGACCTACTGTACAACCAGCAGACGCTCCTCAACATTGGGGCCGACTGCGTGCGGCTCACACTCGGCGCCATCGATCTGCCTCCCGACATCGCCCGACCCCCGGGACCAGCGTGGCGTCCTTCCCCAGCCGGAAGTCGGTGCAGACCGCGCAGGGAACGCAAGCAGAAGCGGGGTAAGAGGGCCGGAATCCAAAATAGGCTGAAGAGGGCCCCACACAAACCCTCCCTCCCAAGTATTTTCCTGGCCAACGTCAGGTCACTAGAAAATAAAATGGATGAGATCAAACTTGATCTCTCCTCACAGAAAAGGACAAAGGAATGCTGCGCCATGATCTTCACAGAGACCTGGTTGAACAACGGCATCCCTGACACCACCATCCAACTAGAAGGATGCACGGTCTTCCGCGCCGACAGAACTGCAGACTCCGGTAAGAGCAAGGGAGGCGGTTTGTGCATTTACACTAACAATGCCTGGTGCACCAACACTGATATAATCGATAGATCCTGCTCGGCTGATTTGGAATTCCTCATGGTAAGGTGCAGACCCTTCTACCTGCCTCGGGAATTCACGGCTGTTATCATCACTGCGGTCTACATCCCACCACACGCCAATGCCAAACTAGCACTGAAGGACCTCTACAGGGCCATCAGCGAACAACAAACTGCGCACCCAGACGGAGCTTTTATCGTCGCGGGGGACTTCAATCACATAAACCTAAAAACTGTACTACCGAAATTCCACCAGAATGTTTCCTGCCCCACAAGAGGGGAGAACACACTGGATCAAGTCTACACAAGCATTGTAGATGCTTATAAGGCCATTCCCTGCCCCCACCTTGGGAAGTCTGACCACCTCTCCCTGTTTCTAGCCCCGGCATACAAACCGCTCATCAAAAGAGTGAGAACATCAGTGAGATCAGTGAAAGTATGGCCAGAGGGGGCAGTCTCGGAGCTTCAGGATTGCTTCGAACGCACTGATTGGGGCATGTTTGCCCATAATGACATCGAGGAATACGCATCCACAGTGCTATTCTACATCAACAGTTGCGTCGAGGTCGTCACGACCCATAAAAATATCAGGACATACCCCAACCAGAAACCCTGGATGAACGGAGAGGTCCGCTCGCTGTTGAAAGCACGCGACGCAGCATTTAAATCTGGCGACGCGGCGGCTTACAGTGCAGCTAGGACCAACCTAAAAAAGGGTATCAGGACTGCCAAAAGGAAACAGACACTGCGGATAGAGGATCATTTCCACAACAACTTGGACCCCCGGCGCATGTGGCAAGGCATCCAGTCCATCACTGACTACAAGAGCAAAAACACCAGCCCCCCGGTTAGCGATGCCTCCCTTCCGGAGGAGCTTAACAACTTCTACGCTCGCTTCGACAGGGACAACAGGGAGCCGGCTACCAAAGCCTTGCCACCCCCGGAAGACCAGGTGCTCACTCTGTCGACCTCCGACGTAAGGGGTGTTCTACGCGGAGTGAACACACGAAGGCTGCTGGACCGGATAGCATCCCTGGACGGGTACTCAAGGAATGTGCTGATCAGCTGGCTGATGTCTTCACCGCCATCTTCAATCTGTCATTGGCCCAGGCAGTAGTCCCTACATGCTTCAAGACCGCTACCATTATTCCTGTGCCAAAGCAAACGGCTGTGACGTGCCTGAACGACTATCGACCTGTCGCACTCACACCCATCATAATGAAGTGTTTCGAGAGACTGGTCCTGGCTCACATCAAAGCCAGTGTTCCCGCCTCTCTTGACCAACACCAGTTTGCCTATCGTGCAAACAGATCAACGGAGGATGCAATCACAACTGCTCTACACTCTGCACTGAATCACTTAGACGGTAAAGAGACCTACATCAGAATGCTGTTCATAGACTACAGCTCAGCATTCAACACTATCGTCCCCAACAAGCTGGCCACCAAACTCCACACTCTTGGCCTGAACACTTCCCTCTGCAACTGGACCCTGGACTTCCTAACAAACAGACCCCAGTCTGTCAAATTAGGTAACCACACCTTCCCCTGCCTGACCCTGAACACGGGGGCCCCACAAGGATGTGTGCTGAGCCCCCTCCTCTACTCCCTCTTCACCCACGACTGTGTGGCTGTTCATGGTTCCAACACCATCATCAAGTTTGCGGATGATACCACGGTAGTAGGCCAGATCACCAACAACGATGAGTCAGCCTACAGGGAGGAGGTCCAGCATCTCGTGAAGTGGTGCGCTGATAACAACCTGGCCCTTAACATCAAGAAAACCAAAGAAATCATTGTGGACTTCAGGAAGTCTAAAGGCGGAAGTCACACCCCCATCCACATCCATGGGGCTGTGGTGGAAAGGGTGGACAGCTTGAAGTTCCTCGGAGTCCACATCACGGAAGACCTCTCCTGGTCCCTCAATACCTCCTCTCTGGTGAAGAAGGCCCAGCAGCCCCTATATTTCCTAAGGAGGCTGAAGGGATGTAACCTGTCACCCCTGATCCTCTCTAACTTTTACCGCTGCACAATAGAGAGCATCCTGACAAACTGTATCACAGTATGGTATGGCAGCTGTAGCTACTATGACCGGAAAGCCCTGCAGCGGGTAGTCAAAACTGCCCAACGCATTACCGGCACCCGGCTACCGACCATCGAGCACATATACCAGAAACGCTGTTTACGGAGGTCACTGACCATCATCAAAGACCCTACCCACCCCAGCCACAGTCTGTTTGCCCTCCTGCCATCTGGGAGACGCTACAGATACATTCGCACCCGTACGACCAGATTTAGGAACAGCTTCTTTCCCAGGGCTGTCATCCTACTGAACTCCACAAATAAACTCTAAAGCCTGCACATCTGCCAATGCACTTTATTATGGTTATGTTTATGTTAATGTATTACAAGCCAAATGTATGTTGAATGTTTAAATGTCTTAATCTAAATGTACACTCTCGGGAGCCGCAAGCCTACATTTCGTTGTACTGCACTTGTGCACTAACAATGACAATAAAGTTGATTATTATTATTATGTTTGACTAACTTGATCGCGTTCTTGGATGAAGTAACAGAGGGAGCTGATGTGTATCTGGACTTTCAAAAGGTGTTTGACAAAGTGCCACATAACAGGATTACATTACATAGGATATTCGGCACAGAAACAGGCCATTCGGTCCAACCAGTCCATGCCGGTGTTTATGCTCCACTCGAGCCTCCTCCCGTCTTTCCTCATCTAAATCTATCAGCATAACCCTCGATTCCCTTCTCCCTCATATGCTTGTCCAGCCTCCCCTTAAATACATCTATACTATTCGCCTCAACCACTCCCTGTGGGAGCGAGTTCCACATTCTCACCGCTCTCTGGGTAAAGAAGTTTCTCCTGAATTCCCTATTGGATTTCTTGGTGACTACCTTATATTGAGGGCCTCTAGTTATGCTCTTCCCCACAAGTGGAAACACTCTCTCTGTATCCACTCTGTCAAAACCTTTCATAATTTTAAAGACCTCTATTAGGTCACCCCTCAGCCTTCTTTTTTCAAGAGAAAAGAGACCCAGCCTGTTCATCCTTTCCTGATATGTATACCCTCGCATTTCTGGTATCATCCTTGTAAATCTTCTCTGCACTCTCTCTCCAGTGCCTCTATATCCTTTTTATAATATGGCGACCAGAACTGTGCACAGTGCTCCAAGTGTGGTCTAACCAAGAAACGATAGCAAAATACTGCAGATGTTGGAAATCCGAAATAACAACAGAAAATGCTGGAAAAACTCAGCAAGTCAGGCAACATCCGTGGAGAGAAATTTGAGTTGACGTTTCGGGTTTGACCCTTCTTCAAAACTGGAGAGAAAAGGAACTAGATCGAAGGCAGGGCTGCGATCGGACAAAAGAATAAAAGAACCAAAAGAAGTAAAAGAGATTAGAAGCTAGACGAGATGGTAATAGGCTGTGATTAGGTGTAAAGTGTACTGGCAGGGCAAAAGATAGCTGCCAGGTGTGAGAGAGAAACAAAAGGAAAGGGGGGGGGGAAAGGAAAGGAGTGGAAAAATATAAGTGAAAATGAAATAGGGGCCGAGGTTATGATCTGAAATTGTTGAACTCGATATTGAGACCGGAAGGCTGCAGAGTGCCTAATCGGAAGATGAGGTGCTGTTCCTCGAGTTTACGTTGAGCTTCCGTGGAACAGTACAAGAGGCCAAGGACGGTGAGGTCCGAGTGGGAATGGAGCGGTGAATTGAAATGACAGGCGACCGGAAGCTCGGGGTCACCCTTACGGACTGAACGGAGGTGTTTCGCAAAGCGGTCACCCAATCTGCGTTTGGTCTCCCCAATGTAGAGGAGACCGCATCGTGAGCAGCGAATACAGTATACTAGATTGCGAGAAGTACAAGTAAATCGCTGTTTCACCTGGAAGGGGTGTTTGGGGCCCTGGACAGTGGGGAGGGGGGAGGTATAGGGGCAGGTGTTACATCTCCTCCGCTTGCACGGGAAGGTGCCAGGCGAAGGGGAAGGGCTGTTTGGGGTGATAGAGGAGTGGACTAGGGTGTCTCGGAGAGAGCGGTCCCTGCGGAATGCTGAAAGGGGAGGGGAGGGGAAGATACGTTTGGTGGTGGGATCACTTTGGAGGTAGCGGAAATGCCGGAGGATAATCCGTTGAATGTGGAGGCTGGTGGGGTGAAAGGTGAGGACAAGGGGAACCCTATCGTGGTTCCGGGAGGGAGGGGCAGGGGTGAGGGCAGAGGTGCGGGAGATAGAACTGACACGGTCGAGGGCAGTGTCAACCACGGTAGAGGGGAATCCTCGGTTGCGGAAAAAGGAAGACATGTCTGAAGCACTGGTGTGGAAGGTGGCATCGTCGGAGCAGATACGGCGGAGGCGGAGAAACTGGGAGAATGGAATAGAGTCCTTACAGGAAGCGGGGTGGGAGGAAGTGTAGTCCAGGTAGCTGTGGGAGTCAGTGGGCTTGTAGTAAATATTGGTCGATAACCTATCCCCAGAGATGGAGACGGAGAAGTCGAGGAAGGGAAGGCAAGAGTCAGAGATGGACCATGTGAAGGTGAGGGAAGGGTGGAAATTGGAGGCAAAGTGAATGAAATTGTCAAGTTCGGGGCGAGAGCAGGAAACGGCACCGATACAGTCTAACCAAGGTTCGATACAGGTTTAGCATAACTTCCCTACTTTTCAATTCTATCCCTCCAGAAATAAACCCTAGTGCTTGGTTTGCTTTTTTTATGGCCTTGTTAACTTGCGTCACAACCTTTAGTGATTTGTGTATTTGTACTCCGAGATCCCTTTGTTCCTCTACCCCACCCCAGACTCGCACCCTCCAAGTGATAAGTGACCTCTCTATTCTTCCTACCAAATGTAATATCTCACATTTATCTGTGCTGAATTTCATTTGCCAATTATATGCCCATTCTGCAAGTTTACAGACTTGTTGGCAAAATTGAAGCCCATGGGATTAAAGAGACAGTGGCAGGGTGGATACAAAATTGGCCAAGGGACAGAAAGCAGAGAGCAGTGGTGAACGGTTGTTTTTCCGACTGGAGGGAAGTATACAGTGGTGTTCCCCAGGGGTCGGTATTAGGACCACTGCTCTTTTTGATATATATTAATGACCTGGACTTGGGTATACAGGGCATAATTTCAAAGTTTGCAAATGATACGAAACTCAGAAAGGTAGTAAACAGTGAGGAGGACAGTAACAGACTTCAGGAGGACAGAGACAGACTGGTGAAATGGACAGATACATGGCAGATGAAAGTCAACAGAGATGTGTGAAGTGAAACATTTTTGTGGGAAGAATGAGGAAAGACAATACAAGTTAAATGGTATAATTTTAAAGGGGGTGCAGGAAGAGAGAGACCTGTAACGGCAGGGGGAGGGGGGGGGGGGGGGGTTATGTACATAAATATTTGATGAAGGTGGCTGGACAAGTTGAGAAGGCTGTTAAAAAGCATATGGGATCCTTGGCTTTAAGAATAAAGGAGTAGAGTACAAAAGCATGGAAGTTTTGCTAAACCTTTATAAAACACTGGTTAGGCCTCAGTTGGCATATTGTATCCAATTCTGCGCACTTTAAAACAGACAACTGTGCGAGGGGAAGTTTTCACCAAACTGTGAAGCAGAATGCAGGATTGTAGTTAGGAGTTATTTTGTTTAAGTGAAATAAGATGACCTACTGATATGGGGTAGTGTAGCGTGTTCATTATTTTGTATTATTACATAAAGACAAGTTGTACTGATTGAGTTATGTGAATCAAATCAGAACTGTTATTCTGTATGTTCACTTACTGTGAAATATAACAGTTTAATGATTTGTAACTGGCCTAATTATACCAAGTGTTTTCTCAGTCTGTCTTCAAAGACACAGATATCCAATTCCGATCACAAGGATGTCCTGCTGTTACATCCCTGGGTTACACTATTGTATCGTTAGGTATCGGGCAATATTGGCACACCCCTAAACCCAAGACGCTCAGACCACATAAGGAGTGACTAGCACCGCTATACCCGAGAGAATATCTATGGTAAGACTACACTTGTAACAGTGTACATAGAAATTTATAATGGAAATGACTGATGCAAAAGTGGGACAAAACCATCACAACACAAAGTAAGTTTTCATAGACAGGAAGTGCACACAGAAGTCAGACAATTAATATATTATTGAGATAGATAGATACTTGCACTTCTCCAACAATTCTGGTGTATTCATCCACATTCAATGCTGTTAGCCAACCACCTAGATGTGGACTACACCCAGAGATTCCAGAGTGACAACTGCCTTGGATCCTAATTCACCAACCATGATGAGTTGGTGTATTAGGATCAAAGCTAAACAAATAAAACCTCTAAATCACTCTATCTTTCCTTATTATACTAGGATATTTGCAGCACAAGTTATGTGTGAAAATTCTATTTCAATTTCAGTTTCGAAGCTCAACCTCCAGGGAGTCCCAACCTCCAGGTGGCTTTCTGATGGATTAGCACCAAACTTGGCCCAGCTTCTCAAAAACAAGGTCGATCAGCGGCACTGGTAAGCAGAGTGTGCATGGCCAGGTGAAAGGAACTGTAAGCAACGTGTTAATCAGACTGTCCTGAAGTCTGCTAATATTAGACTCCGATTCATTTCTCTTTCTACTGTAGGAATGTTAACCTTTAGCCTTTGCCAGTTAAGCAGGGAAGTGAAAGTCAATTTCAAGTACCACTGGTCTGTTGGGCCAGGGCTGACCCTGCAGCAATGGTCAGTTTCAGGATGAAGTAATAAGAGGTTTTACCTGCCATTGCACACTGGCTCATTAAGTTTCAGAGAACTTTAATCATTTGATAACAGTGTGGGAAAACAGTTTGGGAAAACAGTGAGTTTTGCAAAGGAAAACATCTGGGCATACATCATCCTTTTTAATTGGTACCAATGATCCAGAAACAAAGACAGACTTATAATTAAAGGTTTCACTTGGTAGAATAGCAATTATATGGATGAAGAGTGAAACTATCGATAAGGTAACAAAGTAAGGGAGTTACATTTGCTAGCTTGACAGAAAAAGAGCTTAAGTAAGGAAAACTAAAGTTATTGATAAGGGATAAGTCAATTGAATTCCCCTTATATGGAATAGCAAAAATACTGCGGATACTGGAAAGCTGAAATAACAACAGAAAATGCTGGAAACACTCAGCAGGTCAGGCAGCATCCGTGGAGAGAGAAAAACAGAGTTAACATTTCAGGTCTGTAACCCTTCATCAATGCAGAATTGTGTGGATTATCACGTGGAGGGAGGAAGAGAAATGTATAATTATTGGCTGTTTGGAATGAGCATCTGGATTTGTAAAGGCCTAACATATGGAGCTCAGAACTGTGACACGGTTGAATCCCCAACCAATCATCATTAGGTGTGGTTGTATGTATAGTCCCCACTGCTTATAGCAGGAGCATTGGTGTCAACGTGATTCGCCCTCTATACGTGATGGCCGGTGTAACCTAGAAATTAACAAGCTATTTTCTGTTACTCTCTGATCAAGCCACTTACAGCTGCAATATATATAATAATAAAGTGCACAGATAAAATCTGTCCCCCATGGGAGGAATCTTCATCCTCCGTCTCTCCACCTCTCTTGCACCCGTTAAAAATGGGTTTGTGCCAAACAATTGCAGTCTCTAAATAGGACTGTTTATCTGTAAGACGAACCAGAGTGGTTCCGGCAGATTCTATGTTCAATATGAATCTGCCGATGTTATATCCGTTTAATGGATTATCAAACTGTCGCTTATAGCAAGTTAGTACTTAAGATGCAAGTTCATGTTGAATTTAACGAGTGTTCAGTCCACCCATTCTTTACAGGAATTTGTAGTCACTTTATGGCAACTGCACGGCTTACAAAGGAATGCTGGAGACAAAGTGGTCTGCACTGAACGAGCGATTAATCAATGAAGGGGTTGTTTGATCTGAGCTGATGTATGCAGTGGTCTGCTCAGTTTCACCTCTGTTCTTTCACCTTTGTAAGCAGCAATCGCAGGGGGGGGGGGGGGGTGACTGAAGGTGGCGTGAAAGGGCTTAATGGCAGATAATTGAAATTTAACGAGGTGTGAACAGCTGCTCGAACTGCCCAAAATAGCTGGCGTGCTTAATATGGTTTAAGCGGTGCCTTTGTAACTGATGCCTATGATGATGGCAAATGGTTAGCGCCATTCGCCCGATACAGGCGGCTGTCCAGGATAAGTGGGGACAGTGTAAGTGGTGGGGACTCTCCTACCATTTAAGTACTATTGCGTGTGCTGTATGCTTAATAAATCTTTGACACCTGATTTTCAGTGGGCCAGATTTTGCTGGAACGTCCCCCGTTAGTTAGACTTGTTCGTGCACGTTTAGTTAGGTGTTTTATAAGTATATTAAGGGCAAGAGGATAACCAGGGAAAGAGTAGGGCCCATTAGGGACCAAAGTGGCAATGTGTGTGTAGAGCCAGAAGATGTAGGTGAGGTTTTAAATGAATATTTTGCACCTGTGTTCACTATGGAGAAGGACGATGTAGGCATAGAAATCGTGATCTTCTTGAACAAATTAGTATCGAGAGGGAGGAGGTACTAGCGGTTTTAGCGGGCTTAAAAGTGGATAAATCCCCAGGCCCAGACGAGATGTATCCCAGGCTGCTGTGTGAGGCAAGGGAGGAGATTGCAGGGGCTCTGACACAAATTTTCAGAACCTCTCTGGCCACAGGGGAGGTACCAGAGGACTGGAGGACAGCTAACGTAGTACCATTATTCAAGAAGGGTAGTAGGGATAAACCAGGGAATTACAGGCCAGTGAGCCTAACATCAGTGGTAGGGAAATTATTGGAACAAATTCCGAGGGACAGAATTAGTCTCCAATTGGAGAGGTAAGGATTAATCAAGGATAGTCAGCATGGCTTTGTCAGGGGGAGATCATGTCTAACCAATTTGATTGAATTTTGTGAGGGGGTGACTAGGTGTGTGGATGAGGATAGTGCAGTTGATGTAGTCTACATGGACTTCAGTAAGGCTTTTGACAAAGTCCCGCATGGGAAACTGGTCAAGAAGGTAAGAGCCCATGGGATCCAGGGCAATTTGGCACATTGGATCCAAAATTGGCTTAGTGGCAGGAGGCAGAGGGTGATGGTTGAAGGTTGTTTTTGTGACTGGAAGCCTGTGTCCAGTGGTGTACCGCAGGGATCGGTGCTGGGTCCTTTGCTGTTTGTAGTGTACATTAATGATTTAGATATGAATGTAGGAGGTATGATCAGTAAGTTCGCAGATGACACGAAAATTGGTGGAGTGGTAAATAGCGAGGAGGGAAGCCTCAGGCTACAGGACGATATAGACAGGTTGGTCAGATGGGCAGAACAGTGGCAAATGGAATTTAACCCTGAAAAGTGTGAGGTGATGCATTTTGGGAGGACTAACAAGGCAAGGGAATACACAATGAATGGTAGGACCCTAGGAAGGACAGAGGATCAGAGGGACCTTGGTGTGCATGTACATAGATCCCTGGAGGCAGCAGGACAGGTAGATAAGGTGGTTAAGAAGGCATATGGGATACTTATATTCTATGCCTCGGCTAATGAAGGCAAGAGCAGGGAGGTTATGATGGAGCTGTACAAAAAGCTAGTTAGGCCACAGCTGGAATACAGTGTGCAGTTCTGGTCGCCACACTATAGGAGGGATGTGATTGCATTAGAGAGGGTGCAGAGGAGATTCACCAGGATGTTACCTGGGCTGGAGCGTTTCAGCTATGAAGAGAGACTGGACAGGCTGGGGTTGTTTTCCTTAGAGCAGAGAAGGCTGAGGGGGGACCTGATTGAGGTGTACAAAATTATGAGGGGCATAGATAGGGTAGATTGAAAGGAACTTTTCCCCTTAGTAGAGGGGTCAATAACAAGGGGGCATAGATTCAAGGTAAGGGGCAGGAGGTTTAGAGGGGATTTGAGGAAAAACTTTTTCACCCAGAGGGTGGTTGGAATCTGTAACTCACTGCCTGAAAGGGTGATAGAGGCAGGAACCCTCACAACATTCAAGAAGCATTTAGATGAGCACTTGAAACGCCATAGCATACAAGGCTACGGACCAAGTGCTGGAAAATGGGATTAGAATAGACAGGGCTTGATGGCCAGCGCAGACGCGATGGACCGAAGGGCCTCTTTCTGTGCTGTAAACTCTATGACGCTATGTTAATGAGACGTGTTTGTCCGTGTCATCACTGCCCCCGCCTCAGCTCATCTGCTGCTGAAACCCTCATTCATGCCTTTGTTACCTCTAGACTTGACTATTCCAACACATTCCTGGCCGGCCTCCCACATTCCACCCTCCATAAACCTGAGCTCATCCAAAACTCTGCTGCCCGTGTCCTAACTCACACCAAGTCCCGCTCACCCATCACCCCTGTACTCGCTGACCTACATTGGCTCCCAGTCCGGCAACACCTCGATTTTAAAATTCTCATCCTTGTGTTCAAATCCCTCCATGGCCTCGGCCCTCCCTATCTCTGTAATCTCCTCCAACCCTACAACCCTTTGAGATCTCGGCGCTCCTCCAATTCTGGCCTCTTGCGCACCCCCCGATTTTAATCGCTCCACCATTGGCGGCCGTGCCTTCAGTTGCCTGGGCCCCAAGCTCTGGAAATCCCTCCCTAAACCTCTCCACCTCTCTATCCTCTGTTAAGATGCTCCTTCAAACCTACCTCTTTGCCCAAGCTTTTGGTCACCTGTCCTAATATTTCCTTATGTGGCTCTGTGCCAAATGTTGTTCATAACTCTGCAGTGAAATGCCGTGGGACGTTTTATTACATTGGAGGCGCTATATAAATGCAAGTTGTTGTTTTGGTTTTAAATTTTTCACCCTGTAAGTTGCTGGAAGTGCGAGCCGAGGGAAACAGGGTATCTGGGACCTTGGTGAACAACAGGACAAACAGTGTATCTCCTTAACCAAGAGATTACAGGATTGAGAAATAAGCAGAGGAAGGACTGAGGAGGGTGAATTCGAGTGGGTGAATGCAATGACAAGTCAGGGACAGGAAGAGAAATAAAGAGAGGGCAAGAAAGATTGGATTAAGAGAGACAGAAAGGAAAGCAAGAAAAAAAAATCATTTTTAAAATCTCCTAAAACAATTCACAACCTGAAGGAATGAGACTTATAATTGTTTACTTTTTGAGTGAGAGGTTGATTGGCAGTCATTAACAATTATCACATCGTTAAGGGTACTTATGCTATTAATTACTACACTTAACTTTTTATGGCCAGTTTAATGAGCAATTAATGTGCAAATCCAACAACTTCATGAAAATCACGAGGAGGTTCAGCGCGAGATGGCATTTTCGCGAAGCTAGCGGCACAGCGGCGCAAGTAGGCCAGCAACTTGTGGCGATTCACGTGATCTCCTGGACTGGTTTCCATTGCCTGAGGGGGTCAGAGGGGAATTTTCCAAGAGTATTATTTCCCCTGTTGGCCCTGGGCATTTTGGCTGTATTTTTGCCTCTTTGATGGCATGGCTGCAGGGGTGGGAGGGAAGAAGTATTTAGCCACAATCGTCCAGCCATCATGGTGTGGGGTGGGCTTGATGGACCGGCAGGTCTTTTCCTGCCTGTCAATTTCATACATTCATGAGTCGCAATTCACGAGGTAGCCCTTCCTCACAAGTTGCTGGCTGCTTTGTGCATTAATATCGGCCTGCATCATTCACCCGCCGTTATTTTTTCAGCTAAATCTGGCCCAATGTTTAAGAACCTTACTGATGTGAGGAGTAAATTATAAATAAGGACCCCATCTCTAACAGGGCCATACTTAATACATACCCCAGTTTCTTCTGAAACTCGGCCCGTCACACTATCACCAACCGACGAGTAGCACTGACTGATGCACTTCACGCTGGAGCCCAAGTCAAGGCCAACATACATATGTTGACATCTGCAAGCGTTTGTGGTTCCCACTTTATGACATTAAGATGACAGATTTGAAGGCAAGTCTTGCTAAAATGGAGTGAAAAGATAGACAGAAACCATGGGCTGCATTATCCATGCAAACTCTCCATCACCTATACCATGGAAATGCCGCATTTATCACCTGTGGAAGCAACAAACTGCACAGCCTTGTGGGGACTACAACCACTAACTTTGCATGTGAGCGCTTCATTCATGCATGGTTGCTCTAAAAATGCAAATAAGAGATGAAAGAAGCGATGGACCTGGATCCTCGCGCTGCTGGTAGCACCAATGGGGTCAAGTATTATGCACCGACAATGTGGTGCGGGTGAAGATACCACGCAAATCCCCATCCCAGGGACTGTTCCAAGCTGCAGGTCTAATGTCACTTCTCCCTTCACTCCATCCTCTTTCTAACCAACCAACACACAAACAGAAATACTAGATTTTTTTGTCTGTTTCACACCCGAGAAATGGGCAAAATTAGGTCCAGTTTCACCCCCATTTGGTTAATCTGAAACTTTTTAGGTACCTTAAATTACTAATGTCATAAATAGCTAAAAAGTATCGTAACTTGGGACACAAAACGGTAAGTCAGACTGTTCCAGGAAATTTTGGGCCATGGAATTATTAACAATTGAATGGCAGTGCATTGCTCCCACTATTTAATTCAAGGCAGTGGCAATTTCACTTAAGGCATTGTTTTGAGTTTCGCGCTCTTTTGGGCAAATAAGTAATTTAATCTCAACTCTGTAGACTGTCCTGGCCCCATACCCCAAGGCCGGAGTGAAAACGTTATGTGACTGATTGCTGTGACTTGAGAGGTTGTGCACTGCCAGATTTAGACTCCGTTGCTGCTCGGAGCCAACTCCTGGAATCTTCTTGAATTAAGGGAAAGGTTTCTTTCCCTGATGTAAAATCTGACACCAACAACACAACAATCACATGGTGTGCAAGGGGGGGTGGGTGGTGGCAGCTGGCTATGGCCTCTGGCACGGACCCCGTCCAAACCAGTCAGGTTAGGGGGAAGAGGTCAGCTGAATATTGAGCAGAGCAGGTTAAGGTTGAGAGGAGATTTGATAGAGGTGTTCAAAATCATGAGGGGTCTATACAGAGTAGATAGAGAGAAACTGTCCCCATTGGCAGAAGGGTCAAGAACCAGAGGACACAGATTTAAGGTGATTGGCAGAAGAACCAAAGGCGACATGAGGAAAAACTTTTTTACGCAGCGAGTGGTTATGATCTGGAATGCACTGCCTGGAGGCAGGCTCAATCGCGGCTTTCAAAAGGGAATTGGATAAGTACCTGAAGAAAAGAATTTGCGGGGGATTGGGACTAGCTGAAGTGCTCTTGCAGAGAGCTGGCACGGGCTCGACGGGCCGAATGACCTCCTTCTGTGCTGTAACCATTTCATGATTAAGAGGGACGGGTGCCCATGTCATAACAGGCACTGCTCCTCGTGCCCGTTAAATTGGCAGCAGCTTTTCCCCTCCTGGATCCCTCTCTGTCCAATTGAAATGTTTTAATTGTTGGCGGGGCGGGGCCCAGATGTGGGCGCCACTGGCCGGGCTGGCACACCTGGGCCGGGCCGGGCGCGCGTGCCGGACACAGGTGGTCTCACTGAGCTGGCGCGCGGCCCGAGGAGCGCGCGGGGGGGTGTCCGCCGCCCGCCTCTGACAGACCTTCACTGACTGGGCGGCCGGCGGCTGCCCCATCCCAGTCACCGGCCCGGGGAGAGGGAGGTGCGGCGCGGCCCCGTCCCCTCCCCTCCCCTCCCATTTTAATAACAATAACAAGAAAGCCCAGCTTTCATTTCCATTCCGCACCCCACCCCCCGCCCGGGGCCTCAGGCCCGACGCTCCGTTATTCTTGCCCGCTCCGCGGTCAGTGCCCGAGCCCCCGCGGCCGCCGCCGCTCACCTTCTTGTAATTTTTCCCCAGCCACAGCCGCACGTTGTCGAACTGCGACACCGTGTCCGACGACTCGAAATATTTCACATTCGGGCCTCCGTCCTTCTTCCGCACCGCCATCTTCAACCGGGCATTCACAGCACAGCACGGACAGCGCCACCGCCTGGCCGGGAGCGGCAGGGCCAGCGCACAGCGCCACCACCTGGCCGGGAGCGGCAGGGCCAGCGCACAGCGCCACCGCCTGGCCGGGAGCGGCAGGGCCAGCGCACAGCGCCACCGCCTGGCCGGGAGCGGCAGGGCCAGCGCACAGCGCCACCGCCTGGCCGGGAGCGGCAGGGCCAGCGCACAGCGCCACCGCCTGGCCGGGAGCGGCAGGGCCAGCGCACAGCGCCACCGCCTGGCCGGGAGCGGCAGGGCCAGCGCACAGCGCCACCGCCTGTCCAAACGGAGAGGCTATTTTGTGAGGAGTTATGGGTTATTGCTTGTTTGATATCCTTAGAGAAAATTTTGCAGAGGTTTTCCTGCATTCGTTGCAGGTGTTTTGCCTTTCCCAGGCCAAAGCTAATGCTTCAGCCAAGTTAAACTCTTAAACGCTGTGCAACCGCTGACGTTGCTAGTGATCACATTTTAAACAACAAAAGAAACTTTTATTATTGAGAGCTACTGCTTCAACACAATAACAAGTCCAAAGCAGCTTCATTTTGGTGTTCCAGAACATAAAGCAAGTGTCATGAAAATATCTTCATCCAATGTCTGGTCATGGGAAACCATCTAGGATTTTGATGGTCTTGCCTCAGGCAAACAAGACTGGTTGCAAGTCCTCTAGTTTCCAATCTAACATTACAAAGATCAGCAGTAACTCTACAGGAGGTTTATTGGGACCTCTGCCTCATCTTTCGCCTCTTGCGTTTCAGTCTGTAACAGAAAAATAAGTACTTGGTAAGTAGAGAAAGCGTTGGTCAATCACTACTGCAGCGTATATAGGACACGCGCTTAAAGGTTCCATCTCCCATCATGTGTACATGAACAATTCAACTTAAAACTCCTCCTCCAGTCTTCTCGCATTTCCGCTCTTGAAAGGGGTGACTCACATTGAGGTCACTCTTCCACAGGCAGTGATGGCTCTGATACCTCATCTTAGCAGCTATTCTTGTGCAAAGCTTACGACAGCCAGTGCCAGCACATTATTACCTCTCCCTAAACCCCTCTACCTTTGCACCTCCTGGACCTTCTGTAGTGTATGTAACTGTTCTACCTTTAAGAGAACTATTTTAGGTGTGGCACTACTTTATCTTGGCTGCTGTATACTGTAATACCGACGGTGACCACACCGGTATATAAGTGCTGTGTCAGGATTTATTGGGCAGATTCGCCCTGACCTTCGAATAGTAAAGTCCTGTTAAAGTTACTCTTGTAGTCTGTGTATTAATTCGCCATAATACCTACAGACTTTACAGTGGCGACGAGTTCGATCTTACCCTGCGGCAACAATACTTCCGAAGCAGTTAACGAGCGTCGAGAAGAGGCACCCGCCCTTGTCGTTCTGCTGAGAGAAAACTCGAGTCTGCAGAGCAAGGAAGAAGGAAGAATTCAGACACGAAGCCTTCCATCAGCAACAGGCACTGATTGTCCCTTCTGCCATGGTGGTGAGTGAGCCGATCAGCACGAGAAGCAAGTCAGCCACGGTGACTGTGAGTAAAGGGAAAATAAAAATAAAAAATAAACGGAGGATAAGGGCGGTGAACTCGACCACGGTCGGGGGAAAGGAGCCGGACAGAAGTCGGGCCCAGAGGCGCTGAGACTGGGGCAGCGTGGAGCACGGAAGCCGCGGTACAAGCGGGCTGGGAGACGCAACGGCGTCGTGCGACAGCTAGACCGCGACCGGCGAAAAAGGCCGGGCAGCTACCGAGGCCACGAAGTGCTGCGACCAGGATCGTAAGGCGCGGGAAGATATAAAAATAAATAAATCGCGGAGAACTCAGCCGCAGCCGGGGAGGAAAGCACCGGACTGCGAGAGGGCTGGGAGGCGCGATTGGAAGCCGCTGAGGGAGGACAGAGCCCGAGCGAGGGAGACTGAGCGAGATCCAGCCCAGCGGCTGAAACTGTTCGCCGTCAACGGGTTGTACCCAGCGCCGGTTGCCCTGCCGAGAAAAGGGAACAAGGAACGCACTGAAGCCGACGCGCAGGCTGCGAACCCCGAAAGCCAGCGGTCGTCGCCCGAGGGAAAAGCTTACCCCTCCCGCCAGGGGAAGAAACGCGGGAAGCTGCCAGTAGGCGGGGAAGAAGACAAGTGTGGGAAACCGCCATTTTGAAAAAAAAAAAGTTAAAGAAACATTTCGTTGTTGTTTCTCGGGAAGAGTGTGAAGATGCCTAAGCGTAGTAACATCAACGGTTTCGATTCCGATGTGGAAGATTGGGCCACGTATGTAGAACGCATCGAGATATATTGTAAGGTCAATTAGATAGCAAATTATGACAAAGCTCTAACCTTACTAAACTCAATGGGTGCGAAGACATACGGGTTATTGAAGCATCTTCTATCACCAGCTAAACCGGCGGATCAGTCTTTCGCTAATATTGTTGCTGTCCTGAAGGATCATTTTAACCCCGCACCGCTGATGTTAGCGGAACGATCTAAATTTTACGTGAGAACGCAACTGAAAGAGGAAAGCAACGCGGAGTACCTGGTTGAACTGCGTAGGCTAGCAAAATACTGTCAGTTTGGGGTAAATCTGACAGAGGCACTGAGAGACAAGTTCGTGTGCGGGATGTCGAAGGAAGGAACACAAAAACGACTGCTCGAAGAGAACGATCTTACACTTGATAAGGCTGTCCTTATTGCAGCATCGCACGAAGCCACAGCGAGAGGCACGGCGGAAATGCAGCGGAAGACAGCGGTACTCAGTGTGGATCAAATGACTTCGGGTACAACAAAATGTTATTGTTGTGGGAAGACAACACACGACCAGAACCAATGCTGGTTTAAAAACCAGGAATGTAGAAAATGTGGCAAGCTTGGTCACATAGCTAAGGTATGCCGGTCAGGAAAGAAGACCAGCAATAATAAGTCACCGCAGAAGAAGTACAGAAAGGTACATAAGGTGACTGGGAAGAGTCCAGATGAACAGAATTCGGATTCAGACTCCAACAGCAAGGAACTGGGTAGCTTGAGGATTCACAATGTGAGTAAAGAAGCTGACCGACAAACTATCTGGGTCACACTACAGATTGCAAAAGTCCAAGTGAAGATGGAAGTGGACACCGGATCGGCGTTGACGGTCATGAATAAGCAAGATTACAAAAAGTTATTCAAACATATTCCCCTACGGGATACGGAGATAGTATTGCAGACATACACGGGGCACAAAGTATACCCCATCGGAAAGATAAAAGTCAAGGTAAGATACAAGGACAAAGATCACCAAGGGATGGACATGTATGTGCTGCCCAAGGGAGGTCCACCACTTCTGGGACGGGAGTGGATCAGGAAAATAAAGATAGACTGGCATTCACTAAACACAATGACGGTAGATTCCGGAAAGGAAGATGTCAAACCTGAACGGTTGTCCAGAATATTGGACGAAGCTAAAGAGGTATTCCAGCAAGGACTGGGAACACTGAGAGGAATTAAAGCAAAAATCAAGATTGCAGAACATGCAAGCCCAAAATTTTTCAAAGCCAGATCGGTACCATACGCGATACGACCTGCTGTGGAGGCAGAACTGGAAGAGCTTGAACGTTCAGGGGTACTGTCTAAGGTGGACTGGAGTGAGTGGGCCACGCCCATTGTTCCCGTCATGAAGTCTTCATCAAGTAACAAGCCAGGGGGACCGGGAAAGGTCCGCATCTGCGGAGACTTCAAGATCACAGTTAATCCGGTGCTTCACACAGTACAATACCCGCTTCCGCGGATTGAGGATATCTTTGCTTCATTGTCTGGCGGGAAACACTTCACCAAGATAGACCTGGCACAAGCATACTTACAAATGGAAGTCGAGGAAGAGTCGCGCCAGTATCTCACAATCAACACGCACAGAGGCTTGTATCGTTATAATAGACTGGTTTTTGGAGTAGCTTCGGCTCCAGCAATTTGGCAGAGGGCCATGGAGCAGGTCTTACAGGGTAGTCCAAGCACTCAGTGTTACTTGGACGATATCCTGATTACAGGAGAGGACGAGGAGGAACACCTCGCAAATTTGAAACTGGTGCTCACCAGGTTGAAGGAATATGGCCTTCGAGTTAATCGCCAGAAATGTGAGTTCTTCCAGAAACGGATCTCGTACTGCGGTCATGTCATTGACCAAGAGGGGCTGCACAAGTCACCTGACAAGATAGAAGCTGTCGTGAAGGCCCCCGCTCCGGAAAATGTATCACAGTTGAGATCGTTTCTGGGGTTGATTAATTATTACCACAAGTTTCTGCCAAATCTATCCACGGTGCTGCATCTGCTGAATGCTCTGTTGCGGAAAGAAGTACCATGGAAGTGGAGCGAGGACTGTAAGAAGGCCTTTCGCAGAAGCAAGGCGTTGATTACCTCTGAGGAAGTGTTGGCTCATTTCAACCCAACGTTACCTCTTCGTCTAGCTTGTGATGCTTCCCCTTATGGAATTGGAGCAGTACTTTCACACAAGTTACCAAATGGCTCGGAAAGGCCAGTAGCATTTGCGTCCCGATCATTGACCTCCGCTGAGCGAAATTATGCTCAGATAGATAGGGAGGCCCTCAGCCTTGTGTGGGGAGTAAAGAAATTCAATCATTACCTGCAGGGCAAGAAGTTCACATTACTGACAGACCACCAGCCATTGGTGTCCATATTCAACCCTAACAAGGCCGTTTCCACTATGACAGCGCAAAGGCTACAGAGGTGGTCCGTGTTACTTGGGGCACACCAATATGACATCGAATACAAAAGGTCCAAACAGCATGGAAATGCTGATGGGTTATCGCGCCTACCGTTGCCAGTAGTAGAAGAGGCGGCTACAGTGGACCCGGTAGAGATGTTCCACTCATCCATAGTGGAATGTCTACCAGTAACAAATTCGATGATCGAAAATGAAACAAGAAATGATCCGACTCTCTCACGAGTCTACGATTTAACAGTGGAGGGATGGCCAGCACATGGCGAACCAACGCTGCCCGCATTTTCGCAAATAAAAGAACAGCTGTCAGTGTGCCGAGGAACCTTGATGTGTGGATCTAGAGTGGTGATTCCACCCAAACTTCAGCATAAGGTGCTAAAGGAGCTTCACGAGGGGCATCTGGGTGGAGTGAAAATGAAGAACCTAGCAAGAGCGTTTGTGTGGTGGCCAGGTATTGATGGAGACATCGAAGAAATAACCAAGAGCTGTCTAGGATGCCAGAAGGTCCAAAACGCGCCACCACAAGCTCCTCTGCATCCATGGGAGTGGCCCTCATCTCCTTGGCAAAGGGTACACGTCGACTTTGCTGGTCCATTTATGGACTCAATGTTTCTAATTGCGGTGGATGCACACTCCAAGTGGCCAGAGGTAATAAAGATGTCCTCCACCACCACGGAAAAAACCATCACAGTATTAAGGACCATATTTGCCAGGAATGGGCTGCCGGAACAGATCTGTTCTGATAATGGACCGCAATTTGTGTCCGAAGAATTCAGGAAGTTCTTAAAAAGGAATGGGGTCAAGCACTACACGTCAGCCCCATACCATCCCGCCACCAATGGATTAGCTGAAAGGTTTGTCCAGACCTTCAAGAAGACCATAAAGGCCATGGGTAATGAAGACATCAACCTACAACATAAGGTAGATAACTTCTTGTTGGCGTACAGGAATGCAGCACATGCGGTCACAAACCAAACTCCCGCCATGATGTTTTTCAATAGAAGACTAAGATGCCGGCTGGATTTGATTAAGCCAAACGTCAGAAGGGACGTAGAGAACCGGCAATTTCAGGGCATGAATGAAAGGCCAACTAGATCCTTTCAGATAGGTCAACAAGTTTTGGCCCGGGACTACCGTACCGAGAAATGGCAGCCTGGAACTATTGGGAAAAGGCTAGGGCCGCTGATGTATACCGTGGACATTGGTGACAGCATAATAAGGCGCCATGTTGACCAGATCATAGGGTCATCCACAAAGGACCAACCTACTCCACAACCTTACACGGCTAATGTTGAAGCAGAGATACCCAGAGCACCTACCTCCGATCTGGTAATACTGGAATCAGATGAACCTGACACTGTCCTTCAAGCCGAATCGACCTTGCCAGAAGAACCTACTACACCACCGAGGCGTTATCCGGACAGAGTCAGGAAGCCTCCAGAGAGACTGAATCTGTGAACTGTTTTGCATAAGTTGTATATATGTTATGATGTTATGTTAATGGGGAATAAGTATGTTGTAAGCTAAAAAGGGAGGATTGTAGTGTATGTAACTGTTCTACCTTTAAGAGAACTATTTTAGGTGTGGCACTACTTTATCTTGGCTGCTGTATACTGTAATACCAACGGTGACCACACCGGTATATAAGTGCTGTGTCAGGATTTATTGGGCAGATTCTCCCTGACCTTCGAATAGTAAAGTCCTGTTAAAGTTACTCTTGTAGTCTGTGTATTAATTCGCCATAATACCTACAGACTTTACACCTTCCTTAATACCCACCTTGTGACCAAGCTTAATATCTCCCCCTTGGGCTTTGGCATCCATTTTTACTTCCTTGCACATCAGAAGCGCTTTGGGACATTTTTCTACATAAATTAGGTGCTATATATGGAAGTTGTTGTATTTGTCCACGACAGTCACCACAACCAGACCTAATCCAATCTTACTATGCACTTCCAAAAAGGGGTCACTGGAGCGTGATCAGTAACACTAACTGATTTCTTTCCATGCAAAATGAAAACCTGGGAAGGAGGCTGTAGTGTATGTACCTTTAAGAGCCCCTGTGTACTGTAATACCGGTAGTGACCACTCGGGCTATATAAGCCTGTATAGTGTCTTGTATCTTTTAGTTCACCTCCAGACTTTGTTCAGTAAACACCTGTTAAACCAACTCCTGCATTCCGTGTCTCCATTAACACACGGATACAACAGTGGCGACGAATTGGAAACGGACTTACCTGCAATTCGGCAGCACCTCAAGGAGATCGATTCCTCAGACGAAGGTCAAAGAAAAGAAAAAAAAAAACTGTGGTTTCACCAGCTAGCCGGGCTGGTGGCAGGTACTGCACCAATCCTTCCTGGGCGGCAGGCTGGGGCTCGATCGGGTGGCTCTGCAGCGGGGCCGAGCAGCGAGTCGGAAGGTGGAGGCAAACAGAGACGGAGGGTGGAGCACTCGGGAGACGGCCGGCGCTGCAAAGCAGGTCGGCGTTCGGACCAAGCAGAGGGAGGGAAAAGTCCCAGAGAGTCCGGCGGGAACGAGTCTCCAACTATTAAAAATATCTGTGTAAATAAAAACCGCGGAGAACAGCGTTGTCAGCAGCGGCAGCGGCGGGAAAGTGCGGGAGGCGCCATTTTTTCTCGGCAGGGAAGAAAGGAAAGCGCGGGAGGCGCCATTTTTGATTTTCAGGATGCCTAAGACTGGCAATATTACTGCTTTCGATAGTGATATAGAGGATTGGACCACATATGTGGAAAGAGTGGAGGTATATTGCACAGCGAATGAAGTAGAGGATGATAAAAAGGCATCGGTACTTCTAAATCTCATGGGCGCAAGGACATACGGGCTGTTACGAAACTTAATCACTCCAGCCAAACCGATGGACAAGAATTTTAAGGAGATTGTTGATACCCTACAGGAGCACTTAAACCCAACACCGCTGCTGATAGCGGAACGATTCAAATTCTTCAGGAGGAATCAGCACAAGAATGAAAGTAACGCTGATTACCTCACCGAATTAAGAAAGCTGTCAAAGCACTGCCAATTCGGGGCAGGACTGGCAGATTCTCTACGAGACAAATTCGTCTGCGGTCTCCTAAGTGAAGGAACACAGAAAAGGCTACTTTCTGAGAAAGATTTGACACTGGACAAGGCTTTCAGTGTGGCTGTATCATACAAAGCAGCAGCAAGAGGAGCTGCAGAGATACAGCAAAAGCCACAGGACTTCGGCACCCATGAAATGACACGGGGTTTCGAGAGATGTTATCGCTGCGGCAGATCCACCCATGACCAGAGGGACTGCTGGTTCAAGGACAAAGCATGCAGGCAATGCGGAAAGATGGGACACATTGCACGTGTATGCCGATCTGGAAACAAAAAATCCACTGACAGAAAAAAAATCAATAAGGAAAAGTACAGAAAGGTACAAATGATGACGGACAGTAGCTCCGAAGACCAGAAGAGCGATAGCGACTCCGGAAACAAGAGACTAAGCTGTCTCAAATTACATAATGTAATTGCCAAAGAAGATTACCAGACCATTTGGGTTACCCTCACGATAGCGGGGTCCCCAGTTAAAATGGAGCTAGATACAGGATCAGCTCTGACCGTCATAAGTCGACGGGATTACGAGCGGCTATTTCCGCATATACCTTTGAAAGACACATCCATTATCTTGAAGACATATACGGGGCAGAAAGTATACCCCAGAGGGAAAATAAGGGTGCCTGTTGTATACAACGGCAAGGAAATACAGAAGTTGTATTTATACGTTCTGCAAGATGGTGGTCCACTGCTGTTGGGACGTGAATGGATCAGGAAGATACGTTTAGACTGGCACTCCATTCAGGCACTGACAGTGACCAGTAAGAAAAAAAATGATGATGACATCATACCTGAACGATTAAAAGACATCTTGGCCAACGCCAAAGAAGTGTTTCAACAGGAACTAGGAACCTTGAAAGGCATCACCGCCTCAATAAAACTGGAAGATGCGGCAATTCCCAAGTTTTTTAAGGCAAGGCCGGTGCCATACGCAATTCGTCCAGCAGTCGAGGCAGAGCTGGAGAATTTGGAAAAGGCAGGCGTGTTATCCAAGGTAGATTGGAGCGAGTGGGCAACACCCATCGTCCCGGTCATGAAGAAAACGTTGAATAATGATAAAGCTGAAGAACAGAGAAAAAGTTGCATCTGTGGGGACTTCAAGGTGACTGTAAACCCGGTCCTTCACACGGTACAGTATCCTCTTCCGAGGATAGAAGATAATTTCGCCTCACTATCCGGAGGGAAAAGTTTCACCAAAATTGACTTGGCACAGGCATATCTACAGATGGAGGTTGAGGAGGCCTCTAAAAAGTATCTCACGATAAACACACACAAAGGCCTGTACCAGTACAATCGACTGGTTTTCGGAGTAGCATCAGCTCCAGCTATCTGGCAAAGAGCTATGGAGCAAGTCCTGCAAGGGATTCCGGGGACTCAATGCTACCTAGACGACATCCTTGTAACAGGAGAAAACGACAACGAGCACCTTGCCAATTTGGAGCAGGTGCTCACTAGGCTGAGAGAACGGGGCCTACGAGCAAATCACCCCAAGTGCGAATTTTTCCAGAAACAAATATCATATTGTGGCCATATAATTAACGAAGAAGGGTTGCATAAGTCACCTCAAAAAATTGAAGTGGTCATAAAAGCCCCAGCACCTGAAAATGTCTCACAATTAAGGTCGTTCCTGGGATTGATAAATTACTTTCATAAATTTTTACCGAACTTGTCAACTGTTCTGCACCCTCTTAACGCACTGCTACAAACGGGAGTAATTTGGAAATGGAGCGAAGACTGTAAACGTGCCTTCCATAAATGCAAAGGCTTGATCACGTTCAAGGAAGTGTTGGCTCATTACAACCCATCACTGCCAATCAGACTGGCGTGCGATGCATCCCCTTACGGCGTAGGAGCGGTATTATCGCATAGATTCCCTGATGGCTCGGAGCGGCCGATAGCTTTTGCGTCAGGCTCATTGAACTCAGCTGAGCGTAACTATGCCCAGATCGACAGGGAAGCACTCAGCCTGGTATGGGGAGTGAAGAAATTCAACCATTACCTACACGGACAAAAATTTACCTTGTTGACTGACCATCAACCACTCGTCTCCATATTCAACCCTAAAAAGGGCGTTCCCATTATGACAGCGCAAAGGCTACAGAGGTGGTCCCTTTTCCTAGGGGCACACCAATATGACATAGAATACAAAGGATCAAAACAGCATGGGAATGCTGACGGTTTATCGCGCCTACCGTTGCCAACGGTCGAAGAGGCACCTACAGTGGACCCAGTGGAGATGTTCCACTCAACCATAGTGGAATGTCTACCAGTAACAAATTCTACCATTGAAAAGGAAACGAGAAATGACCCGACTCTCTCACGAGTCTACGATTTAACGGTGAAGGGATGGCCAGCACATGGCGAACCACTGTTGCCAGCATTCTCGCAAAGAAGAGAACAGCTGTCAGTGTGCCGAGGAACCTTGATGTGTGGATCCAGAGTGGTGATTCCACCCAAACTCCAGGATAAAGTGCTAAAGGAGCTTCACGAGGGGCATCTGGGTGGAGTGAAAATGAAGAACCTAGCCAGAGCGTTTGTATGGTGGCCAGGTATCGATGGAGACATCGAAGAAATGACCAAGAGCTGTCTAGGATGCCAGAAGGTCCAAAACGCCCCACCACAAGCCCCTCTACATCCATGGGAGTGGCCCTCATCTCCATGGCAAAGGGTACACATCGACTTTGCTGGTCCATTTATGGACTCAATGTTCTTCATCGCGGTTGATGCACACTCCAAGTGGCCGGAGGTAATAAAGATGTCCTCCACCACCACGGAAAAAACCATCACAGTATTAAGGACCATATTTGCCAGGAATGGGCTGCCTGAACAGATTTGTTCTGATAATGGACCGCAATTTGCGTCCGAAGAATTCAGGAAGTTCTTAAAAAACAATGGGGTTAAGCACTACACGTCCGCCCCATACCATCCCGCCACCAATGGATTAGCTGAAAGGTTTGTCCAGACCTTCAAGAAGGCCATAAAGGCCATGGGTAATGAAGACATAAATCTACAACATAAGGTAGATAACTTCTTGTTTGCGTACAGGAATGCAACACGTGGTTACAAACCAAACTCCCGCCATGATGTTTTTCAATAGAAGACTAAGATGCCAGCTGGATTTGATCAAGCCAAACATCAGAAGGGACGTAGAGAACCGGCAATTTCAAGGCATGAATGAAAGGCCAACTAGAACCTTCCAGATAGGCCAACAAGTTTTGGCCCGGGACTACTGTACCGAGAAATGGCAGCCTGGAACTATTTGCACACAACTAGGACCGCTGATGTATACCGTGGACATTGGAGAAAGCATAATAAGGCGCCATGCTGACCAGATCATAGAGTCATCCGAAAAGGGACAACCTACACCACAACTCTATACGCCTAATGATGAAGCAGAGATACCCATAGTATCTACCTCCGATCCGGTGATACTGGAACCAGATGAACCCGACACTGGCATTCAAGCCGAATCGACCTTGCCAAAAGAACCTACTACACCACCGAAAACTACTACACCACCGAGGCGTTATCCGGACCGAGTCAGGAAGCCTCCAGAGAGACTGACTTATAATTGATTAACTGCAGCAAATGTGTAGATTATTGTTCTTGTAAACATGTTAATTAATGATGACTTAAAATGTTATGTACTAATTATCTAAAAGGGGAGGAATTGTAGTGTATGTACCTTTAAGAGCCCCTGTGTACTGTAATACCGGTAGTGACCACTCGGGCTATATAAGCCTGTATAGTGTCTTATATCTTTTAGTTCACCTCCAGACTTTATTCAGTAAACACCTGTTAAACCAACTCCTGCATTCCGTGTCTCCATTAACACACGGATACAACAGAGGCCATTTGAAATGGATTCATGAAGTTTGTGACTGGAAAAAATTAGACCTAGAACACATTCAGATCCCAAGAGCAACAAAGGCAGTGGCCTAGAAATTGAGGTTGCGCTGCGCCGGGGCTTAACGCCGGAAATTTAGCGCCAGTGCTAAGTCGCGCTGCGTGCGCCAAAAATTCAGTAGCGCCGCGCCCAAACGGCTGCCGGCGCTACTGAAGGCTGTTTGCGCCTGAAAACTGGCGCTACGCGCCGCATTGCGGCGCTATTCCGGCGCTGCGGCGCCCGATGCGGTGCGGCAGGCTCGGGAAGTGCAGGCCTCCTCCTTCAGTTAAGGAGGAGCTGCCTGCACCCGCCCGCTGGCCGGTTAAATCGACACAAAAATGAGCCCGGCACCTCGGGGAAGTGCCGGGCTCGCAGCCGAGAAGCATCTGTTCCGCGGGGGGGGGGGGTGGGGGAGTCCGGGGAGGGAGGTGCGGGCAGGCGGCCGGCGGGAAAGCGGCCGGCCGCCGCTCCACCTTTATGCGCCGGCGCAAAGTCGTGTAAGACTCTGTTGCCAGAGTCTTAGTTGCGGCTGCCACGGGCGAGGCGGCCGCAACTGAATTTCGGCGCTGGGGCCCGTCACCACGGCAACCGGGATGCTGCGCACACCGATGACGTCATCGGTGCCGGCGCAGCGCTACCGGTGTAACGCCGATGTTGGGCCCTAGTCAATTTCAAAACCGGCTGTAAGTCCAGCGCAATGCCCTCTAGCGCCGCAAAATGGGCGCTAAGCCCACTCAATTTCTAGGCCAGTGTCTTTAACTTGATGCTGATTAGAAGTTAGAAGGGAAATGTGCACTATAATTAGCTTGGTTGAGACATACCTGCGCATACGCTTCTTCCTCCACTGCAAAGGAAAGGGAGAGATTAGCATTGTGTATTGAAAGCATTGCCTCCCCACCACTGTCCCACCGCAAAAGCCTACAGTTCTATAACCAGGTCCTAGGAGGAAGACATTGTTTCAACATTTATAATCACTAACCAATACAAGGCCACTATAGCTATGCATTTGTGAATGAAGTGTTAACAATCAGTACCATTTGACACTAAATGCAGGATTATAAACACACACAACATTAATGCTCATGAGCAAGAATGATGATCCACACTCCCAGAGCATTCATATTGCTAAAACTCAAAATTCAATTACCCACTCACTATTCCGATAATGCAGTGCTCCAAGTGTCAAGCTACAGAGTTCTGCTAATATCAGATCAGGACTCCCAGTAGAATTTGGTTGTAAAACTAGATTGAACCATGCACCATTTCCACAGCACAGACTGATTCATGTGTGAACAAAGGCTTCAAAGCATAACTCTGGCAATCCAGCCCTGAACCCCAGGCATTGCTTTCCTGTTGGTACTTATTCCTTATTTGCTGGTTTGTCCTGTTTCCACTTTGCAGGCCTGCAGGTTTGGAAAGGGCTGTTTTTAGTACTGGTGGCTTAATGGTGATTCATCCGAAAATGAGAACACCACCATCTCTTCGTCTTAGCAACTTGAGGTGTATATGAATAGGGACCAACAGCTGCGAAAACTCATTTCGTGCTCCTCTGTGGGCTGATTGGAGCTGCTAATAGGCGAATTGGTTCAGTGGTGATGAGCTGTTCCCTGACAGTTCGGCTATTGTGTAAATGAAGAAAGTATCAATTTGAGCTCTAGAGCAAAAAAAAATCTTGTGCTGTGAAAGACCAGAATGTGGAGTGATTTCCCCATTGATCCCACAGATTTCCCCATTGATCCCATAGACTTCCCCATTGATCCCATAGACTTCCCCATTGATCCCATAGATTTCCCCATTGATCCCATAGATTTCCCCATTGATCCCATAGATTTCCCCATTGATCCCATAGATTTCTCCATTGATCCCATAGATTTCCCCATTGATCCCACAGATTTCCCCATTGATCCCACAGACTTCCCCATTGATCCCACAGACTTCCCCATTGATCCCATAGATTTCCCCATTGATCCCATAGATTTCCCCATTGATCCCATAGATTTCCCCATTGATCCCATAGACTTCCCCATTGATCCCATAGATTTCCCCATTGATCCCACAGACTTCGCCATTGATCCCATAGATTTCCCCATTGATCCCATAGATTTCCCCATTGATCCCATAGAGTTCCCCATTGATCCCATAGACTTCTCCATTGATCCCATAGATTTCCCCATTGATCCCATAGATTTCCCCATTGATCCCATAGATTTCCCCATTGATCCCATAGATTACCCCATTGATCCCATAGATTTCCCCATTGATGCCATAGATTTCCCCATTGATCCCATACATTTCCCCATTGATCCCATAGATTTCCCCATTGATCCCATAGATTTCCCCATTGATCCCATAGATTTCCCCATTGATCCCACAGATTTCCCCATTGCTCCCATAGATTTTCCCATTGCTCCCATAGATTTTCCCATTGATCCCATAGACTTCCCCATTGATCCCATAGATTTCCCCATTGATCCCACAGACTTCCCCATTGATCCCATAGATTTCCCCATTGATCCCATAGATATCCCCCTTGATCCCATAGATTTCCCCATTGATCCCACAGACTTCCCCATTGATCCCATAGATTTCCCCATTGATCCCATCGATTTCCCCATTGATCCCATAGATTTCCCCATTGATCCCATAGACTTCCCCATTGATCCCATAGACTTCCCCATTGATCCCACAGATTTCCCCATTGATCCCATAGATCTCCCCATTGATCCCATACATTTCCCCATGGATCCCACAGACTTCCCCATTGATCCCATAGACTTCCGCATTGATCCCAGTCTTCCCCATTGATCCCATAGATTTCCCCATTGAGCCCACAGATTTCCCCATTGATCCCATAGATTTCCCCATTGATCCCATAGATTTCCCCTTTGATCCCATAGATTTCCCCATTGATCCCATAGATTTCACCATTGATCCCATAGATTTCCCTATTGATCCCATAGATTTCCCCATTGATCCCATAGATTTCCCCATTGATCCCATTGATCCCCTTGATCCCATTGAATTCCTCATTGATCCCACTGAATTCCCCATTGATCCCCTTGATCCCCTTGAATTCCCCATTGATCCCATAGATTTCCCCATTGAGCCCATAGATTTCCCCATTGATCCCATGGATTTCCCCATTGATACCATAGATTTCCCCATTGATCCCACAGACTTCCCCATTGATCCCACAGATTTCCCCATTGATCCCACAGACTTCCCCATTGATCCCACAGACTTCCCCATTGATCCCATAGATTTCCCCATTGATCCCATAGATTTCCCCATTGATCCCATAGATTTCCCCATTGATCCCATAGACTTCCCCATTGATCCCATAGATTTCCCCATTGATCCCACAGACTTCGCCATTGATCCCATAGATTTCCCCATTGATCCCATAGATTTCCCCATTGATCCCATAGAGTTCCCCATTGATCCCATAGATATACCCATTGATCCCATAGACTTCTCCATTGATCCCATAGATTTCCCCATTGATCCCATAGATTTCCCCATTGATCCCATAGATTTCTCCATTGATCCCATAGATTTCCCCATTGATCCCACAGACTTCCCCATTGATCCCACAGATTTCCCCATTGATCCCACAGACTTCCCCATTGATCCCACAGACTTCCCCATTGATCCCATAGATTTCCCCATTGATCCCATAGATTTCCCCATTGATCCCATAGACTTCCCCATTGATCCCATAGATTTCCCCATTGATCCCACAGACTTCGCCATTGATCCCATAGATTTCCCCATTGATCCCATAGATTTCCCCATTGATCCCATAGAGTTCCCCATTGATCCCATAGATATACCCATTGATCCCATAGACTTCTCCATTGATCCCATAGATTTCCCCATTGATCCCATAGATTTCCCCATTGATCCCATAGATTTCCCCATTGATCCCATAGATTTCCCCATTGATCCCATAGATTACCCCATTGATCCCATAGATTTCCCCATTGATGCCATAGATTTCCCCATTGATCCCATAGATTTCCCCATTGATCCCATAGATTTCCCCATTGATCCCATAGATTTCCCCATTGATCCCATAGATTTCCCCATTGATCCCACAGATTTCCCCATTGCTCCCATAGATTTTCCCATTGCTCCCATAGATTTTCCCATTGATCCCATAGACTTCCCCATTGATCCCATAGATTTCCCCATTGATCCCACAGACTTCCCCATTGATCCCATAGATTTCCCCATTGATCCCATAGATTTCCCCCTTGATCCCATAGTTTTCCCCATTGATCCCACAGACTTCCCCATTGATCCCATAGATTTCCCCATTGATCCCATAGATTTCCCCATTGATCCCATAGATTTCCCCATTGATCCCATAGACTTCCCCATTGATCCCACAGATTTCCCCATTGATCCCATAGATCTCCCCATTGATCCCATACATTTCCCCATGGATCCCACAGACTTCCCCATTGATCCCATAGACTTCCGCATTGATCCCAGTCTTCCCCATTGATCCCATAGATTTCCCCATTGAGCCCACAGATTTCCCCATTGATCCCATAGATTTCCCCATTGATCCCATAGATTTCCCCTTTGATCCCATAGATTTCCCCATTGATCCCATAGATTTCACCATTGATCCCATAGATTTCCCTATTGATCCCATAGATTTCCCCATTGATCCCATAGATTTCCCCATTGATCCCATTGATCCCCTTGATCCCATTGAATTCCTCATTGATCCCACTGAATTCCCCATTGATCCCCTTGATCCCCTTGAATTCCCCATTGATCCCATAGATTTCCCCATTGAGCCCATAGATTTCCCCATTGATCCCATGGATTTCCCCATTGATACCATAGATTTCCCCATTGATCCCATTGATTTCTCCATTGATCCCCTTGATCCCATTGAATTCCCCATTGATCCCATTGATTTCACCATTGATCCCCTTCATCCCATTGAATTCCCCATTGATCCCATAGATTTCCCCATTGATCCCCTTGATCCCATAGATTTCCCCATTAATCCCATTGATCCCATTGAATTCCCCATTGATCCCATAGATTTCCCAATTGATCCCATAGATTTCCCCATTGATCCCATAGATTTCACCGTTGATCCCATTGAATTCCCCATTGATCCCATAGATTTCCCCATTGATCCCATTGAATTCCCCATTGATCCCATTGATTTCCCCATTGAACCCATAGATTTCCCCATTGATCCCATAGATTTCCCCATTGATCCCCTTGATCCCATTGAATTCCCCATTGATCCCATAGACTTCCCCATTGATCCCCTTGATCCCATTGAATTCCCCATTGATCCCATAGATTTCCCCATTGATCCCCTTGATCCCATTGAATTCCCCATTGAACCCTTTGATTTCCCAATTGATCCCCTTGACCCCTTGGTTTCCCCATTGATCCCATAGATTTCCCCATTGATCCCATAGATTTCCGCATTGATCCCATTGATGCCATTGAATTCTCCATTGATCCCATAGATTTCCCCATTGATCCCATTGAATTCCACATTGATCCCATTGATTTCCCCATTGATCCCATAGATTTCCCCATTGATCCCATAGATTTCCCCATTGATCCCCTTGATCCCATTGAATTCCCCATTGATCCCATAGATTTCCCCATTCATCCCCTTGATCCCATTGAATTCCCCATTGATCCCAAAGATTTCCCCATTGATCCCCTTGATCCCATTGAATTTCCCATTGATCCCATAGATTTCCCCATTGATCCCCTTGATCCCATTGAATTCCCCATTGATCCCATAGATTTCCCCATTGATCCCCTTGATCCCATTGAATTCCCCATTAATCCCATTGATTTCCCAATTGATCCCCTTGATCCCATAGATTTCCCCATTGATCCCATAGATTTCCCCATTGAACCCATAGATTTCCGCATTGATCCCATTGATTTCCCCATTGATCCCATAGATTTCCCCATTGATCCCATTGATTTCCCAATTAATCCCCTTGATCCCATTGAATTCCACATTGATCCCATTGATTTCCCCTTGATCCCATTGAATTCCCCATTGAGCCCATTGATTTCCCCATTGATCCCCTTGATCCCATTGAATTCCCCATTGATCCCATAGATTTCCCCATTGATCCCCTTGATCCCATTGAATTCCCCATTGATCCCATAGATTTCCCCATTGATCCCCTTGTTCCCATTGAATTCCCCATTGATCCCATTGATGTCCCCATTGTTCCCCTTGATCCCATTGAATTCCCCATTGATCCCATTGATTGCTCCATTGATCCCCTTGATCCCATTCAATTCCCCATTGATCACATTGATTTCCCCATTGATCCCCTTGATCCCATTGTATTCCCCATTGATCCCATAGATTTCCCCATTGATCCCCTTGATCCCATTGAATTCCCCATTGATCCCATAGATTTCCCCATTGATCCCCTTGATCCCATTGAATTCCCCATTGATCCCATAGATTCCCCATTGATCCCCTTGATCCCATTGACTTCCCCATTGATCCCATAGATTTCCCCATTGATCCCATACATTTCCCCATGGATCCCACAGACTTCCCCATTGATCCCATAGACTTCCGCATTGATCCCAGTCTTCCCCATTGATCCCATAGATATCCCCATTGATCCCACAGATTTCCCCATTGATCCCATAGATTTCCCCATTGATCCCATAGATTTCCCCTTTGATCCCATAGATTTCCCCATTGATCCCATAGATTTCACCATTGATCCCATAGATTTCCCTATTGATCCCATAGATTTCCCCATTGATCCCATTGATTTCCCCGTTGATCCCATTGATCCCCTTGATCCCATTGGATTCCTCTTTGATCCCACTGAATTCCCCATTGATCCCCTTGATCCCCTTGAATTCCCCATTGATCCCATAGATTTCCCCATTGATCCCATGGATTTCCCCATTGGTCCCATAGATTTCCCCATTGATCCCATTGAATTCCCCATTGATCCCATAGATTTCCCCATTGATCCCCTTGATCCCATTGAATTCCCCATTGAACCCATTGATTTCCCAATTGATCCCCTTGATCCCATAGATTTCCCCATTGATCCCATTGATGCCTTTGAATTCTCCATTGATCCCATAGATTTCTCCATTGATCCCATTGAATTCCACATTGATCCCATTGATTTCCCCATTGATCCCATAGATTTCCCCATTGATCCCATAGCACGGTGGCATAGTGGTTAGCACTGTTACCTCACAGCGCCAGGGACCCGGGTTCGAATCCGGCCTCGGGCAACTGTCTGTGTGGAGTTTGCACATTCTCCCCGTGTTTGCGTGGGTTTACTCCGGGTGCTCCGGTTTCCTCCCACAGTCCAAAGATGTGCAGGTTAGGTTGATTGGCTATGATAAATTGACCCTTAGTGTTAGGGGGATTAAATACGTGGGGTTACAGGGATCGGGTGGGATATGTGTCGGTGCAGGCTCGATGGGCCGAAATGGCCTCTATCTGCACTGTGGGGTTTCTGTGATTCTGTGATTCTGTGATTTCCCCATTGATCCCCTTGATCCCATTGAATTCCCCATTGATCCCATAGATTTCCCCATTCATCCCCTTGATCCCATTGAATTCCCCATTGATCCCAAAGATTTCCCCATTGATCCCCTTGATCCCATTGAATTCCCCATTGATCTCATAGATTTCGCCATTGATCCCCTTGATCCCATTGAATTCCCCATTGATCCCATAGATTTCCCCATTGATCCCCTTGATCCCATTGAATTCCCCATGAATCCCATTGATTTCCCAGTTGATCCCCTTGATCCCAATGAATTCCCCATTGATCCCATAGATTTCCCCATTGATCCCCTTGATCCCATTGAATTCCCCATTAATCCCATTGATTTCCCAATTGATCCCCTGGATCCCATTGAATTCCACATTGATCCCATTGATTTCCCCATTGATCCCCTTGATCCCATTGAATTCCCCATTGAGCCCATTGATTTCCCCATTGATCCCCTTGATCCCATTGAATTCCCCATTGATCCCATAGATTTCCCCATTGAACCCCTTGATCCCATTGAATTCCCCATTGATTCCATAGATTTCCCCATTGATCCCCTTGTTCCCATTGAATTCCCCATTGATCCCATTGATGTCCCCATTGTTCCCCTTGATCCCATTGAATTCCCCATTGATCCCATTGATTTCCCCATTGATCCCCTTGATCCCCTTGAATTTGCCATTGTTCCCATTGATTTCCCCATTGATCCCCTTCATCCCATTGACTTCCCCATTGATCCCATAGATTTCCCAATTGATCCCATACATTTTCCAATGGATCCCACAGACTTCCCCATTGATCCCATAGACTTCCGCATTGATCCCAGTCTTCCCCATTGATCCCATAGTTTTCCCCATTGGTCCCACAGATTTCCCCATTGATCCCATAGATTTCCCCATTGATCCCATAGATTTCCCCTTTGATCCCATAGATTTCCCCATTGATCCCATAGATTTCACCATTGATCCCATAGATTTGCCTATTGATCCCATAGATTTCCCCATTGATCCCATAGATTTCCCCATTGATCCCATTGATCCCCTTGATCCCATTGAATTCCTCATTGATCCCACTGAATTCCCCATTGATCCCCTTGATCCCCTTGAATTCCCCATTGATCCCATAGATTTCCCCATTGAGCCCATAGATTTACCCATTGATCCCATGGATTTCCCCATTGATCCCATAGATTTCCCCATTGATCCCATTGATTTCTCCATTGATCCCCTTGATCCCATTGAATTCCCCATTGATCCCATTGATTTCACCATTGATCCCCTTCATCCCAATGAATTCCCCATCAATCCCATAGATTTCCCCATTGATCCCCTTGATCCCATAGATTTCCCCATTGATCCCATTGATCCCATTGAATTCCCCATTGATCCCATAGATTTCCCAATTGATCCCATAGATTTCCCCATTGATCCCATAGATGTCCCCGTTGATCCCATTGAATTCCCCATTGATCCCATAGATTTCCCCATTGATCCCATTGAATTCCCCATTGATCCCATTGATTTCCCCATTGAAACCATGGATTTCCCCATTGATCCCATAGATTTCCCCATTGATCCCCTTGATCCCATTGAATTCCCCATTGATCCCATAGATTTCCCCATTTATCCCATTGAATTCCCCATTGCTCCCATAGATTTCCCCATTGATCCCCTTGATCCCACTGAATTCCCCATTGATCCCATAGACTTATCCATTGATCCCCTTGATCCCATTGAATTCCCCATTGATCCCATAGATTTCCCCATTGATCCCCTTGATCCCATTGAATTCCCCATTGAACCCATTGATATCCCAATTGATCCCCTTGATCCCATAGATTTCCCCATTGATCCCATAGATTTCCCCATTGATCCCATTGATGCCATTGAATTCTCCATTGATCCCATAGATTTCCCCATTGATCCCATTGAATTCCACGTTGATCCCATTGATTTCCCCATTGATCCCATAGATTTCCCCATTGATCCCATACATTTCCCCATTGATCCCCTTGATCCCATTGAATTCCCCATTGATCCCATAGATTTCCCCATTCATCCCCTTGATCCCATTGAATTCCCCATTGATCCCAAAGATTCCCGATTGATCCCCTTGATCCCATTGAATTCCCCATTGATTCCATAGATTTCCCCATTGATCCCCTTGATCCCATTGAATTCCCCATTAATCCCATTGATTTCCCCATTGATCCCCTTGATCCCATTGAATTCCCCATTGAGCCCATTGATTTCCCCATTGATCCCATAGATTTCCCCATTGATCCCATACATTTCCCCATTGATCCCCTTGATCCCATTGAATTCCCCATTGATCCCATAGATTTCCCCATTCATCCCCTTGATCCCATTGAATTCCCCATTGATCCCAAAGATTCCCGATTGATCCCCTTGATCCCATTGAATTCCCCATTGATCCCATAGATTTCCCCATTGATCCCCTTGATCCCATTGAATTCCCCATTGATCCCATAGATTTCCCCATTCATCCCCTTGATCCCATTGAATTCCCCATTGATCCCAAAGATTCCCGATTGATCCCCTTGATCCCATTGAATTCCCCATTGATCCCATAGATTTCCCCATTGATCCCCTTGATCCCATAGATTTCCCCTTTGATCCCATTGAATTCCACGTTGATCCCATTGATTTCCCCATTGATCCCATAGATTTCCCCATTGATCCCATACATTTCCCCATTGATCCCCTTGATCCCATTGAATTCCCCATTGATCCCATAGATTTCCCCATTCATCCCCTTGATCCCATTGAATTCCCCATTGATCCCAAAGATTCCCGATTGATCCCCTTGATCCCATTGAATTCCCCATTGATCCCATAGATTTCCCCATTGATCCCCTTGATCCCATTGAATTCCCCATTGATCCCATAGATTTCCCCATTGATCCCCTTGATCCCATTGAATTCCCCATTAATCCCATTGATTTCCCAATTGATCCCCTTGATCCCATTGAATTCCCCATTGATTCCATAGATTTCCCCATTGATCCCCTTGATCCCATTGAATTCCCCATTAATCCCATTGATTTCCCCATTGATCCCCTTGATCCCATTGAATTCCCCATTGAGCCCATTGATTTCCCCATTGATCCCCTTGATCCCATTGAATTCCCCATTAATCCCATAGATTTCCCCAAAGATCCCCTTGATCCCATTGAATTCCCCGTTGATCCCATAGATTTCCCCATTGATCCCCTTGTTCCCATTGAATTCCCCATTGATCCCATTGATGTCCCCATTGTTCCCCTTGATCCCATTGAATTCCCCATTGATCCCATTGATTTTTCCATTGATCCCCTTGATCCCATTGAAATCCCCATTGATCACATTGATTTCCCCATTGATCCCCTTGATCCCATTGAATTCCCCATTGATCCCATAGATTTCCCCATTGATCCCCTTGATCCCATTGTATTCCCCATTGATCCCATAGATTTCCCCATTGATCCCCTTGATCACATTGAATTCCCCATTGATCCCATAGATTTCCCCATTGATCCCCTTGATCCCATTGAATTCCCCATTGATCCCATTGATTTCCCAATTGATCCCCTTGATCCGATTGAATTGCCCATTGATCCCATTGATTTCCCCCATTGATCCCCTTGATCCCATTGAATTCGCCATTGAACCCATTGATTTCCCCATTGATCCCCTTGATCCCATTGACTTCCCCATTGATCCCATAGATTTCCCCATTGATCCCCTTGATCCCATTGAATTCCCCATTGATCCCATAGATTTCCATTGATCCACTTGATCCCATTGAATTCCCCATTGATGCCATTGATTTCCCCATTGATCCCCTTGATCCCATTGAATACCCCATTGATCCCATAGATTTCCCCATTGATCCCATTGAATTCCCCATTGAACCCATTGATTTCCCCATTCATCCCATAGATTTCCCCATTGATCCCATAGATTTCCCATTGATCCCCTTGATCCCATTGAATTCCCCATTGATCCCATTGTTTTCCCCATTGATCCCCTTGATCCCATTGAATTCCCCATTTGTCCCAGATTTCCCATTGATCCCCTTGATCCCATTGAATTCCCTATTGATCCCATAGATTTCCCCATTGATCCCCTTGATTCCATTGAATTCCCATTGATCCCATAGATTTCTGCATTGATCCCCTTGATCCCATTGAATTCCCCATTGATCCCATTGATTTCCCCATTGATCCCCTTGATCCCATTGAATTCCCCATTGATCCCATTCATTTCCCAATTGATCCCCTTGATCCGATTGAATTTCCCATTGATCACATAGATTTCCCCATTGATCCCATTGAATTCCCCATTGATCCCATAGATTTCCCCATTGATCCCCTTAATCCCATTGAATTCCCCATTGATCCCATTGATTTCTCCATTGATCCCATTGAATTCCCCATTGATCCCATTGATTTCCCCATTGATCCCGTTGATCCCATTGAATTCCCCATTGATCCCATAGATTTCCCCATTGATCCCCTTGATCCCATTTAATTCCCCATTGATCCCACTGATTTCCCCATTGATCCCCTTGATCCCATTGAATTCCCCATTGATCCCATTGATTTCCCCATTGATCCCCTTGATCCCATTGAATTCCCCATTGATCCCATAGATTTCCCCATTGATCCCCTTGATCCCATTGAATTCCCCATTGATCCCATAGATTTCCTCATTGATCCCCTTGATCCCATTGAATTCCCCATTGATCACCTTGATCCCATTGAATTCCCCATTGATCCCATTGATTTCCCCATTGATCCCATAGATTTCTCCATCGATCCCATAGATTTCCCCATTGATCCCATAGATTTCCCCATTGATCCCTTAGATTTCCCCATTGATCCCATAGATTTCCCCATTGATCCCACAGATTTCCCCATTGATCCCATTGATTTCCCCATTGATCCCATAGACTTCCCCATTGATCCCACAGATTTCCCCCTTGATCCCATTGAATTCCACATTGATCCCATTGATTTCCCCATTGATCCCCTTGATCCCATTGAATTCCCCATTGAGCCCATTGATTTCCCATTGATCCCCTTGATCCCATTGAATTCCCCATTGATCCCATAGATTTCCCCATTGATCCCCTTGATCCCATTGAATTCCCATTGATCCCATAGATTTCCCCATTGATCCCCTTGTTCCCATTGAATTCCCCATTGATCCCATTGATTTCCCCATTGTTCCCCTTGATCCCATTGAATTCCCCATTGATCCCATTGATTTCTCCATTGATCCCCTTGATCCATTGAATTCCCCATTGATCACATTGATTTCCCCATTGATCCCCTTGATCCCATTGAATTCCCCATTGATCCATAGATTTCCCCATTGATCCCCTTGATCCCATTGAATTCCCCATTGATCCCATAGATTTCCCCATTGATCCCCTTGTTCCCATTGAATTCCCCATTGATCCCATTGATTTTCCCATTGTTCCCCTTGATCCATTGAATTCCCCATTGATCCCATTGATTTCTCCATTGATCCCCTTGATCCCATTGAATTCCCCATTGATCACATTGATTTCCCCATTGATCCCCTTGATCCCATTGAATTCCCCATTGATCCCATAGATTTCCCCATTGATCCCCTTGATCCCATTGAATTCCCCAATGATCCCATAAATTTCCCCATTGATCCCCTTGATCCCATTGAATTCCCCATTGATCCCATAGATTTCCCCATTGATCCCCTTGATCCCATTGAATTCCCCATTGATCCCATTGATTTCCCAATTGATCCCCTTGATCCGATTGAATTCCCCATTGATTTCCCATTGATCCCCTTGATCCTTTGAATTCCCCATTGATCCCATTGATTTCCCCATTGATCCCCTTGATCCCATTGAATACCCCATTGATCCCATAGATTTCCCCATTGACCCCATTGAATTCCCCATTGAGCCCATTGATTTCCCCATTGATCCCATTGAATTCCCAATTGATCCCCTTGATTCGATTGAATTGCCCATTGATCCGATTGATTTCCCCATTGATCCCCTTGATCCCCTTGAATTCGCCATTGATCCCATTGATTTCCCCATTGATCCCCTTGATCCCATTGACTTCCCCATTGATCCCATAGATTTCCCCATTGATCCCATACATTTCCGCATGGATCCCACAGACTTCCCCATTGATCCCATAGACTTCCGCATTGATCCCAGTCTTCCCCATTGATCCCATAGATTTCCCCATTGATCCCACAGATTTCCCCATTGATCCCATAGATTTCCCCATTGATCCCATAGATTTCCCCTTTGATCCCATAGATTTCCCCATTGATCCCATAGATTTCACCATTGATCCCATAGATTTCCCTATTGATCCCATAGATTTCCCCATTGATCCCATAGATTTCCCCATTGATCCCATTGAACCCCTTGATCCCATTGAATTCCTCATTGATCCCACTGAATTCCCCATTGATCCCTTGATCCCCTTGAATTCCCCATTGATCCCATAGATTTCCCCATTGAGCCCGTAGATTTCCCCATTGATCCCATGGATTTCCCCATTGATCCCATAGATTTCCCCATTGATCCCATTGAATTCCCCATTGATCCCATAGATTTCCCCATTGATCCCCTTGATCCCATTGAATTCCCCATTGATCCCATAGACTTCCACATTGATCCCCTTGATCAAATTGAATTCCCCATTGATCCCATAGATTTCCCCATTGATCCCCTTGATCCCATTGAATTCCCCATTGAACCCATTGATTTCCCAATTGATCCCCTTGATCCCACAGATTTCCCCATTGATCCATAGATTTCCCCATTGATCCCTTAGATTTCCCCATTGACTCCATTGATGCCATTGAATTCTCCATTGATCCCATAGATTTCCCCATTGATCCCATTGAATTCCACCTTGATCCCATTGATTTCCCCATTGATCCCATAGATTTCCCCATTGATCCCATACATTTCCCCATTGATCCCCTTGATCCCCTTGATCCCATTGAATTCCTCATTGATCCCACTGAATTCCCCATTGATCCCCTTGATCCCCTTGAATTCCCCATTGATCCCATAGATTTCCCCATTGAGCCCATAGATTTCCCCATTGATCCCATGGATTTCCCCATTGATACCATAGATTTCCCCATTGATCCCATTGATTTCTCCATTGATCCCCTTGATCCCATTGAATTCCCCATTGATCCCATTGATTTCACCATTGATCCCCTTCATCCCATTGAATTCCCCATTGATCCCATAGATTTCCCCATTGATCCCCTTGATCCCATAGATTTCCCCATTAATCCCATTGATCCCATTGAATTCCCCATTGATCCCATAGATTTCACCGTTGATCCCATTGAATTCCCCATTGATCCCATAGATTTCCCCATTGATCCCATTGAATTCCCCATTGATCCATTGATTTCCCCATTGAACCCATAGATTTCCCCATTGATCCCATAGATTTCCCCATTGATCCCCTTGATCCCATTGAATTCCCCATTGATCCCATAGACTTCCCCATTGATCCCCTTGATCCCATTGAATTCCCCATTGATCCCATAGATTTCCCCATTGATCCCCTTGATCCCATTGAATTCCCCATTGAACCCATTGATTTCCCAATTGATCCCCTTGACCCCTTGGTTTCCCCATTGATCCCATAGATTTCCCCATTGATCCCATAGATTTCCGCATTGATCCCATTGATGCCATTGAATTCTCCATTGATCCCATAGATTTCCCCATTGATCCCATTGAATTCCACATTGATCCCATAGATTTCCCATTGATCCCATAGATTTCCCCATTGATCCCCTTGATCCCATTGAATTCCCCATTGATCCCAAAGATTTCCCCATTGATCCCCTTGATCCCATTGAATTTCCCTTTGATCCCATAGATTTCCCCATTGATCCCCTTGATCCCATTGAATTCCCCATTGATCCCATAGATTTCCCCATTGATCCCCTTGATCCCATTGAATTCCCCATTGATCCCAAAGATTTCCCCATTGATCCCCTTGATCACATTGAATTTCCCTTTGATCCCATAGATTTCCCCATTGATCCCCTTGATCCCATAGATTTCCCCATTGATCCCATAGATTTCCCCATTGAACCCATAGATTTCCGCATTGATCCATTGATGCCATTGAATTCTCCATTGATCCCATAGATTTCCCCATTGATCCCATTGAATTCCACATTGATCCCATTGATTTCCCCATTGATCCCATAGATTTCCCATTGATCCCATTGATTTCCCAATTAATCCCCTTGATCCCATTGAATTCCACATTGATCCCATTGATTTCCCCTTGATCCCATTGAATTCCCCATTGAGCCCATTGATTTCCCCATTGATCCCCTTGATCCCATTGAATTCCCCATTGATCCATAGATTTCCCCATTGATCCCCTTGATCCCATTGAATTCCCCATTGATCCCATAGATTTCCCCATTGATCCCCTTGTTCCCATTGAATTCCCCATTGATCCCATTGATGTCCCCATTGTTCCCCTTGATCCCATTGAATTCCCCATTGATCCCATTGATTGCTCCATTGATCCCCTTGATCCCATTGAATTCCCCATTGATCACATTGATTTCACCATTGATCCCCTTGATCCCATTGTATTCCCCATTGATCCCATAGATTTCCCCATTGATCCCCTTGATCCCATTGAATTCCCCATTGATCCCATAGATTTCCCCATTGATCCCCTTGATCCCATTGAATTCCCCATTGATCCCATAGATTCCCCATTGATCCCCTTGATCCCATTGACTTCCCCATTGATCCCATAGATTTCCCCATTGATCCCATACATTTCCCCATGGATCCCACAGACTTCCCCATTGATCCCATAGACTTCCGCATTGATCCCAGTCTTCCCCATTGATCCCATAGATATCCCCATTGATCCCACAGATTTCCCCATTGATCCCATAGATTTCCCCATTGATCCCATAGATTTCCCCTTTGATCCCATAGATTTGCCCATTGATCCCATAGATTTCACCATTGATCCCATAGATTTCCCTATTGATCCCATAGATTTCCCCATTGATCCCATAGATTTCCCCGTTGATCCCATTGATCCCCTTGATCCCATTGAATTCCTCTTTGATCCCACTGAATTCCCCATTGATCCCCTTGATCCCCTTGAATTCCCCATTGATCCCATAGATTTCCCCATTGAGCCCATAGATTTCCCCATTGATCCCATGGATTTCCCCATTGGTCCCATAGATTTCCCCATTGATCCCATTGAATTCCCCATTGATCCCATAGATTTCCCCATTGATCCCCTTGATCCCATTGAATTCCCCATTGAACCCATTGATTTCCCAATTGATCCCCTTGATCCCATAGATTTCCCCATTGATCCCATTGATGCCTTTGAATTCTCCATTGATCCCATAGATTTCTCCATTGATCCCATTGAATTCCACATTGATCCCATTGATTTCCCCATTGATCCCATAGATTTCCCCATTGATCCCATAGATTTCCCCATTGATCCCCTTGATCCCATTGAATTCCCCATTGATCCCATAGATTTCCCCATTCATCCCCTTGATCCCATTGAATTCCCCATTGATCCCAAAGATTTCCCCATTGATCCCCTTGATCCCATTGAATTCCCCATTGATCTCATAGATTTCCCCATTGATCCCCTTGATCCCATTGAATTCCCCATGAATCCCATTGATTTCCCAGTTGATCCCCTTGATCCCAATGAATTCCCCATTGATCCCATTGATTTCCCCATTGATCCCCTTGATCCCATTGAATTCCCCATTAATCCCATTGATTTCCCAATTGATCCCCTTGTTCCCATTGAATTCCACATTGATCCCATTGATTTCCCCATTGATCCCCTTGATCCCATTGAATTCCCCATTGAGCCCATTGATTTCCCCATTGATCCCCTTGATCCCATTGAATTCCCCATTGATCCCATAGATTTCCCCATTGAACCCCTTGATCCCATTGAATTCCCCATTGATTCCATAGATTTCCCCATTGATCCCCTTGTTCCCATTGAATTCCCCATTGATCCCATTGATTTCCCCATTGTTCCCCTTGATCCCATTGAATTCCCCATTGATCCCATTGATTTCCCCATTGATCCCCTTGATCCCCTTGAATTTGCCATTGTTCCCATTGATTTCCCCATTGATCCCCTTGATCCCATTGACTTCCCCATTGATCCCATAGATTTCCCAATTGATCCCATACATTTTCCAATGGATCCCACAGACTTCCCCATTGATCCCATAGACTTCCGCATTGATCCCAGTCTTCCCCATTGATCCCATAGCTTTCCCCATTGGTCCCACAGATTTCCCCATTGATCCCATAGATTTCCCCATTGATCCCATAGATTTCCCCTTTGATCCCATAGATTTCCCCATTGATCCCATAGATTTCACCATTGATCCCATAGATTTGCCTATTGATCCCATAGATTTCCCCATTGATCCCATAGATTTCCCCATTGATCCCATTGATCCCCTTGATCCCATTGAATTCCTCATTGATCCCACTGAATTCCCTATTGATCCCCTTGATCCCCTTGAATTCCCCATTGATCCCATAGATTTCCCCATTGAGCCCATAGATTTACCCATTGATCCCATGGATTTCCCCATTGATCCCATAGATTTCCCCATTGATCCCATTGATTTCTCCATTGATCCCCTTGATCCCATTGAATTCCCCATTGATCCCATTGATTTCACCATTGATCCCCTTCATCCCAATGAATTCCCCATCAATCCCATAGATTTCCCCATTGATCCCCTTGATCCCATAGATTTCCCCATTGATCCCATTGATCCCATTGAATTCCCATTGATCCCATAGATTTCCCAATTGATCCCATAGATTTCCCCATTGATCCCATAGATGTCCCCGTTGATCCCATTGAATTCCCCATTGATCCCACAGATTTCCCCATTGATCCATTGAATTCCCATTGATCCCATTGATTTCCCCATTGAACCCATGGATTTCCCCATTGATCCCATAGATTTCCCCATTGATCCCCTTGATCCCATTGAATTCCCCATTGATCCCATAGATTTCCCCATTTATCCCATTGAATTACCCATTGATTCCATAGATTTCCCCATTGATCCCCTTGATCCCACTGAATTCCCCATTGATCCCATAGACTTATCCATTGATCCCCTTGATCCCATTGAATTCCCCATTGATCCCATAGATTTCCCCATTGATCCCCTTGATCCCATTGAATTCCCCATTGAACCCATTGATATCCCAATTGATCCCCTTGATCCCATAGATTTCCCCATTGATCCCATAGATTTCCCCATTGATCCCATAGATTTCCCCATTGATCCCATAGATTTCCGCATTGATCCCATTGATGCCATTGAATTCTGCATTGATCCCATAGATTTCCCATTGATCCCATTGAATTCCACGTTGATCCCATTGATTTCCCCATTGATCCCATAGATTTCCCCATTGATCCCATACATTTCCCCATTGATCCCCTTGATCCCATTGAATTCCCCATTGATCCCATAGATTTCCCCATTCATCCCCTTGATCCCATTGAATTCCCCATTGATCCCAAAGATTCCCGATTGATCCCCTTGATCCCATTGAATTCCCCATTGATCCCATAGATTTCCCCATTGATCCCCTTGATCCCATTGAATTCCCCATTGATCCCATAGATTTCCCCATTGATCCCCTTGATCCCATTGAATTCCCCATTAATCCCATTGATTTCCCAATTGATCCCCTTGATCCCATTGAATTCCCCATTGATTCCATAGATTTCCCCATTGATCCCCTTGATCCCATTGAATTCCCCATTAATCCCATTGATTTCCCAATTGATCCCCTTGATCCCATTGAATTCCACATTGATCCCATTGATTTCCCATTGATCCCCTTGATCCCATTGAATTCCCCATTGAGCCCATTGATTTTCCCATTGATCCCCTTGATCCCATTGAATTCCCCATTAATCCCATAGATTTCCCCAAAGATCCCCTTGATCCCATTGAATTCCCCGTTGATCCCATAGATTTCCCCATTGATCCCCTTGTTCCCATTGAATTCCCCATCGATCCCATTGATGTCCCCATTGTTCCCCTTGATCCCATTGAATTCCCCATTGATCCCATTGATTTTTCCATTGATCCCCTTGATCCCATTGAATTCCCCATTGATCACATTGATTTCCCCATTGATCCCCTTGATCCCATTGAATTCCCCATTGATCCCATAGATTTCCCCATTGATCCCCTTGATCCCATTGAATTCGCCATTGAACCCATTGATTTCCCCATTGATCCCCTTGATCCCATTGACTTCCCCATTGATCCCATAGATTTCCCCATTGATCCCCTTGATCCCATTGAATTCCCCATTGATCCCATAGATTTCCCCATTGATCCCCTTGATCCCATTGAATTCCCCATTGATGCCATTGATTTCACCATTGATCCCCTTGATCCCATTGAATACCCCATTGATCCCATAGATTTCCCCATTGATCCCATTGAATTCCCCATTGATCCCATTGATTTCCCCATTGATCCCATAGATTTCCCATTGATCCCATAGATTTCCCCATTGATCCCCTTGATCCCATTGAATTCCCCATTGATCCCATTGATTTCCAATTGATCCCCTTGATCCCATTGAATTCCCCATTGATCCCATTGAATTCCCCATTGATCCCCTTGATCCCATTGAATTCCCATTGATCCCATTGATTTCCCCATTGATCCCCTTGATCCCATTGAATTCCCCATTTGTCCCAGATTTCCCCATTGATCCCCTTGATCCATTGAATTCCCTATTGATCCCATAGATTTCCCCATTGATCCCCTTGATTCCATTGAATTCCCCATTGATCCCATAGATTTCTGCATTGATCCCCTTGATCCCATTGAATTCCCCATTGATCCCATTGATTTCCCCATTGATCCCCTTGATCCCATTGAATTCCCCATTGATCCCTTGATCCCATTCATTTCCCAATTGATCCCCTTGATCCGATTGAATTTCCCATTGATCCCCTTGATCCCATTGAATTCCCCATTGATCCCATAGATTTCCCCATTGATCCCATTGAATTCCCCATTGATCCCATTGATTTCCCCATTGATCCCGTTGATCCCATTGAATTCCCCATTGATCCCATAGATTTCCCCATTGATCCCCTTGATCCCATTTAATTCCCCATTGATCCCACTGATTTCCCCATTGATCCCCTTGATCCCATTGAATTCCCCATTGATCCCATTGATTTCCCCATTGATCCCCTTGATCCCATTGAATTCCCCATTGATCCCATAGATTTCCCCATTGATCCCCTTGATCCCATTGAATTCCCCATTGATCCCATAGATTTCCCCATTGATCCCCTTGATCCCATTGAATTCCCCATTGATTTCCCCATTGATCACCTTGATCCCATTGAATTCCCCATTGATCCCATTGATTTCCCCATTGATCCCATAGATTTCTCCATCGATCCCATAGATTTCCCCATTGATCCCACAGATTTCCCCATTGATCCCATTGATTTCCCCATTGATCCCATAGACTTCCCCATTGATCCCACAGATTTCCCCCTTGATCCCATTGAATTCCACATTGATCCCATTGATTTCCCCATTGATCCCCTTGATCCCATTGAATTCCCCATTGATCCCATAGATTTCCCCATTGATCCCCTTGATCCCATTGAATTCCCCATTGATCCCATAGATTTCCCCATTGATCCCCTTGTTCCCATTGAATTCCCCATTGATCCCATTGATTTCCCCATTGTTCCCCTTGATCCCATTGAATTCCCCATTGATCCCATTGATTTCTCCATTGATCCCCTTGATCCCATTGAATTCCCCATTGATCACATTGATTTCCCCATTGATCCCCTTGATCCCATTGAATTCCCCATTGATCCGATAGATTTCCCCATTGATCCCCTTGATCCCATTGAATTCCCCATTGATCCCATAGATTTCCCCATTGATCCCCTTGTTCCCATTGAATTCCCCATTGATCCCATTGATTTCCCCATTGTTCCCCTTGATCCCATTGAATTCCCCATTGATCCCATTGATTTCTCCATTGATCCCCTTGATCCCATTGAATTCCCCATTGATCACATTGATTTCCCCATTGATCCCCTTGATCCCATTGAATTCCCCATTGATCCCATAGATTTCCCCATTGATCCCCTTGATCCCATTGAATTCCCCAATGATCCCATAGATTTCCCCATTGATCCCCTTGATCCCATTGAATTCCCCATTGATCCCATAGATTTCCCCATTGATCCCCTTGATCCCATTTAATTCCCCATTGATCCCACTGATTTCCCCATTGATCCCCTTGATCCCATTGAATTCCCCATTGATCCCATAGATTTCCCCATTGATCCCCTTGATCCCATTGAATTCCCCATTGATCCCATAGATTTCCCCATTGATCCCCTTGATCCCATTGAATTCCCCATTGATCACCTTGATCCCATTGAATTCCCCATTGATCCCATTGATTTCCCCATTGATCCCATAGATTTCTCCATGGATCCCATAGATTTCCCCATTGATCCCATAGATTTCCCCATTGATCACATTGATTTCCCCATTGATCCCCTTGATCCCATTGAATTCCCCATTGATCCCATAGATTTCCCCATTGATCCCCTTGATCCCATTGAATTCGCCATTGAACCCATTGATTTCCCCATTGATCCCCTTGATCCCATTGACTTCCCCATTGATCCCATAGATTTCCCCATTGATCCCCTTGATCCCATTGAATTCCCCATTGATCCCATAGATTTCCCCATTGATCCCCTTGATCCCATTGAATTCCCCATTGATGCCATTGATTTCACCATTGATCCCCTTGATCCCATTGAATACCCCATTGATCCCATAGATTTCCCCATTGATCCCATTGAATTCCCCATTGATCCCATTGATTTCCCCATTGATCCCATAGATTTCCCCATTGATCCCATAGATTTCCCCATTGATCCCCTTGATCCCATTGAATTCCCCATTGATCCCATTGATTTCCCAATTGATCCCCTTGATCCCATTGAATTCCCCATTGATCCCATTGAATTCCCCATTGATCCCCTTGATCCCATTGAATTCCCCATTGATCCCATTGATTTCCCCATTGATCCCCTTGATCCCATTGAATTCCCCATTTGTCCCAGATTTCCCCATTGATCCCCTTGATCCCATTGAATTCCCTATTGATCCCATAGATTTCCCCATTGATCCCCTTGATTCCATTGAATTCCCCATTGATCCCATAGATTTCTGCATTGATCCCCTTGATCCCATTGAATTCCCCATTGATCCCATTGATTTCCCCATTGATCCCCTTGATCCCATTGAATTCCCCATTGATCCCATTCATTTCCCAATTGATCCCCTTGATCCGATTGAATTTCCCATTGATCCCCTTGATCCCATTGAATTCCCCATTGATCCCATAGATTTCCCCATTGATCCCATTGAATTCCCCATTGATCCCATTGATTTCCCCATTGATCCCGTTGATCCCATTGAATTCCCCATTGATCCCATAGATTTCCCCATTGATCCCCTTGATCCCATTTAATTCCCCATTGATCCCACTGATTTCCCCATTGATCCCCTTGATCCCATTGAATTCCCCATTGATCCCATTGATTTCCCCATTGATCCCCTTGATCCCATTGAATTCCCCATTGATCCCATAGATTTCCCCATTGATCCCCTTGATCCCATTGAATTCCCCATTGATCCCATAGATTTCCCCATTGATCCCCTTGATCCCATTGAATTCCCCATTGATTTCCCCATTGATCACCTTGATCCCATTGAATTCCCCATTGATCCCATTGATTTCCCCATTGATCCCATAGATTTCTCCATCGATCCCATAGATTTCCCCATTGATCCCACAGATTTCCCCATTGATCCCATTGATTTCCCCATTGATCCCATAGACTTCCCCATTGATCCGACAGATTTCCCCCTTGATCCCATTGAATTCCACATTGATCCCATTGATTTCCCCATTGTTCCCCTTGATCCCATTGAATTCCCCATTGAGCCCATTGATTTCCCCATTGATCCCCTTGATCCCATTGAATTCCCCATTGATCCCATAGATTTCCCCATTGATCCCCTTGATCCCATTGAATTCCCCATTGATCCCATAGATTTCCCCATTGATCCCCTTGTTCCCATTGAATTCCCCATTGATCCCATTGATTTCCCCATTGTTCCCCTTGATCCCATTGAATTCCCCATTGATCCCATTGATTTCTCCATTGATCCCCTTGATCCCATTGAATTCCCCATTGATCACATTGATTTCCCCATTGATCCCCTTGATCCCATTGAATTCCCCATTGATCCGATAGATTTCCCCATTGATCCCCTTGATCCCATTGAATTCCCCATTGATCCCATAGATTTCCCCATTGATCCCCTTGTTCCCATTGAATTCCCCATTGATCCATTGATTTCCCCATTGTTCCCCTTGATCCCATTGAATTCCCCATTGATCCCATTGATTTCTCCATTGATCCCCTTGATCCCATTGAATTCCCCATTGATCACATTGATTTCCCCATTGATCCCCTTGATCCCATTGAATTCCCCATTGATCCCATAGATTTCCCCATTGATCCCCTTGATCCCATTGAATTCCCCAATGATCCCATAGATTTCCCCATTGATCCCCTTGATCCCATTGAATTCCCCATTGATCCCATAGATTTCCCCATTGATCCCCTTGATCCCATTTATTTCCCCATTGATCCCACTGATTTCCCCATTGATCCCCTTGATCCCATTGAATTCCCCATTGATCCCATTGATTTCCCCATTGATCCCCTTGATCCCATTGAATTCCCCATTGATCCCATAGATTTCCCCATTGATCCCCTTGATCCCATTGAATTCCCCATTGATCCCATAGATTTCCCCATTGATCCCCTTGATCCCATTGAATTCCCCATTGATCACCTTGATCCCATTGAATTCCCCATTGATCCCATTGATTTCCCCATTGATCCCATAGATTTCTCCATCGATCCCATAGATTTCCCCATTGATCCCATAGATTTCCCCATTGATCCCTTAGATTTCCCCATTGATCCCATAGATTTCCCCATTGATCCCACAGATTTCCCCATTGATCCCATTGATTTCCCATTGATCCCATAGACTTCCCCATTGATCCCACAGATTTCCCCCTTGATCCCATTGAATTCCACATTGATCCCATTGATTTCCCCATTGATCCCCTTGATCCCATTGAATTCCCCATTGAGCCCATTGATTTCCCCATTGATCCCCTTGATCCCATTGAATTCCCCATTGATCCCATAGATTTCCCCATTGATCCCCTTGATCCCATTGAATTCCCCATTGATCCCATAGATTTCCCCATTGATCCCCTTGTTCCCATTGAATTCCCCATTGATCCCATTGATTTCCCCATTGTTCCCCTTGATCCCATTGAATTCCCCATTGATCCCATTGATTTCTCCATTGATCCCCTTGATCCCATTGAATTCCCCATTGATCACATTGATTTCCCCATTGATCCCCTTGATCCCATTGAATTCCCCATTGATCCCATAGATTTCCCCATTGATCCCCTTGATCCCATTGAATTCCCCATTGATCCCATAGATTTCCCCATTGATCCCCTTGTTCCCATTGAATTCCCCATTGATCCCATTGATTTTCCCATTGTTCCCCTTGATCCCATTGAATTCCCCATTGATCCCATTGATTTCTCCATTGATCCCCTTGATCCCATTGAATTCCCCATTGATCACATTGATTTCCCCATTGATCCCCTTGATCCCATTGAATTCCCCATTGATCCCATAGATTTCCCCATTGATCCCCTTGATCCCATTGAATTCCCCAATGATCCCATAAATTTCCCCATTGATCCCCTTGATCCCATTGAATTCCCCATTGATCCCATAGATTTCCCCATTGATCCCCTTGATCCCATTGAATTCCCCATTGATCCCATTGATTTCCCAATTGATCCCCTTGATCCGATTGAATTCCCCATTGATTTCCCCATTGATCCCCTTGATCCCTTTGAATTCCCCATTGATCCCATTGATTTCCCCATTGATCCCCTTGATCCCATTGAATACCCCATTGATCCCATAGATTTCCCCATTGACCCCATTGAATTCCCCATTGAGCCCATTGATTTCCCCATTGATCCCATTTAAATTCCCAATTGATCCCCTTGATTCGATTGAATTGCCCATTGATCCGATTGATTTCCCCATTGATCCCCTTGATCCCCTTGAATTCGCCATTGATCCCATTGATTTCCCCATTGATCCCCCTAATCCCATTGACTTCCCCATTGATCCCATAGATTTCCCCATTGATCCCATACATTTCCGCATGGATCCCACAGACTTCCCCATTGATCCCATAGACTTCCGCATTGATCCCAGTCTTCCCCATTGATCCCATAGATTTCCCCATTGATCCCACAGATTTCCCCATTGATCCCATAGATTTCCCCATTGATCCCATAGATTTCCCCTTTGATCCCATAGATTTCCCCATTGATCCCATAGATTTCACCATTGATCCCATAGATTTCCCTATTGATCCCATAGATTTCCCCATTGATCCCATAGATTTCCCCATTGATCCCATTGACCCCCTTGATCCCATTGAATTCCTCATTGATCCCACTGAATTCCCCATTGATCCCCTTGATCCCCTTGAATTCCCCATTGATCCCATAGATTTCCCCATTGAGCCCGTAGATTTCCCCATTGATCCCATGGATTTCCCCATTGATCCCATAGATTTCCCCATTGATCCCATTGAATTCCCCATTGATCCCATAGATTTCCCCATTGATCCCCTTGATCCCATTGAATTCCCCATTGATCCCATAGACTTCCACATTGATCCCCTTGATCAAATTGAATTCCCCATTGATCCCATAGATTTCCCCATTGATCCCCTTGATCCCATTGAATTCCCCATTGAACCCATTGATTTCCCAATTGATCCCCTTGATCCCACAGATTTCCCCATTGATCCCATAGATTTCCCCATTGATCCCTTAGATTTCCCCATTGACTCCATTGATGCCATTGAATTCTCCATTGATCCCATAGATTTCCCCATTGATCCCATTGAATTCCACCTTGATCCCATTGATTTCCCCATTGATCCCATAGATTTCCCCATTGATCCCATACATTTCCCCATTGATCCCCTTGATCCCCTTGATCCCATTGAATTCCTCATTGATCCCACTGAATTCCCCATTGATCCCCTTGATCCCCTTGAATTCCCCATTGATCCCATAGATTTCCCCATTGAGCCCATAGATTTCCCCATTGATCCCATGGATTTCCCCATTGATACCATAGATTTCCCCATTGATCCCATTGATTTCTCCATTGATCCCCTTGATCCCATTGAATTCCCCATTGATCCCATTGATTTCACCATTGATCCCCTTCATCCCATTGAATTCCCCATTGATCCCATAGATTTCCCCATTGATCCCCTTGATCCCATAGATTTCCCCATTAATCCCATTGATCCCATTGAATTCCCCATTGATCCCATAGATTTCACCGTTGATCCCATTGAATTCCCCATTGATCCCATAGATTTCCCCATTGATCCCATTGAATTCCCCATTGATCCCATTGATTTCCCCATTGAACCCATAGATTTCCCCATTGATCCCATAGATTTCCCCATTGATCCCCTTGATCCCATTGAATTCCCCATTGATCCCATAGACTTCCCCATTGATCCCCTTGATCCCATTGAATTCCCCATTGATCCCATAGATTTCCCCATTGATCCCCTTGATCCCATTGAATTCCCCATTGAACCCATTGATTTCCCAATTGATCCCCTTGACCCCTTGGTTTCCCCATTGATCCCATAGATTTCCCCATTGATCCCATAGATTTCCGCATTGATCCCATTGATGCCATTGAATTCTCCATTGATCCCATAGATTTCCCCATTGATCCCATTGAATTCCACATTGATCCCATTGATTTCCCCATTGATCCCATAGATTTCCCCATTGATCCCATAGATTTCCCCATTGATCCCCTTGATCCCATTGAATTCCCCATTGATCCCATAGATTTCCCCATTCATCCCCTTGATCCCATTGAATTCCCCATTGATCCCAAAGATTTCCCCATTGATCCCCTTGATCCCATTGAATTTCCCTTTGATCCCATAGATTTCCCCATTGATCCCCTTGATCCCATTGAATTCCCCATTGATCCCATAGATTTCCCCATTGATCCCCTTGATCCCATTGAATTCCCCATTGATCCCAAAGATTTCCCCATTGATCCCCTTGATCACATTGAATTTCCCTTTGATCCCATAGATTTCCCCATTGATCCCCTTGATCCCATAGATTTCCCCATTGATCCCATAGATTTCCCCATTGAACCCATAGATTTCCGCATTGATCCCATTGATGCCATTGAATTCTCCATTGATCCCATAGATTTCCCCATTGATCCCATTGAATTCCACATTGATCCCATTGATTTCCCCATTGATCCCATAGATTTCCCCATTGATCCCATTGATTTCCCAATTAATCCCCTTGATCCCATTGAATTCCACATTGATCCCATTGATTTCCCCTTGATCCCATTGAATTCCCCATTGAGCCCATTGATTTCCCCATTGATCCCCTTGATCCCATTGAATTCCCCATTGATCCCATAGATTTCCCCATTGATCCCCTTGATCCCATTGAATTCCCCATTGATCCCATAGATTTCCCCATTGATCCCCTTGTTCCCATTGAATTCCCCATTGATCCCATTGATGTCCCCATTGTTCCCCTTGATCCCATTGAATTCCCCATTGATCCCATTGATTGCTCCATTGATCCCCTTGATCCCATTGAATTCCCCATTGATCACATTGATTTCACCATTGATCCCCTTGATCCCATTGTATTCCCCATTGATCCCATAGATTTCCCCATTGATCCCCTTGATCCCATTGAATTCCCCATTGATCCCATAGATTTCCCCATTGATCCCCTTGATCCCATTGAATTCCCCATTGATCCCATAGATTCCCCATTGATCCCCTTGATCCCATTGACTTCCCCATTGATCCCATAGATTTCCCCATTGATCCCATACATTTCCCCATGGATCCCACAGACTTCCCCATTGATCCCATAGACTTCCGCATTGATCCCAGTCTTCCCCATTGATCCCATAGATATCCCCATTGATCCCACAGATTTCCCCATTGATCCCATAGATTTCCCCATTGATCCCATAGATTTCCCCTTTGATCCCATAGATTTGCCCATTGATCCCATAGATTTCACCATTGATCCCATAGATTTCCCTATTGATCCCATAGATTTCCCCATTGATCCCATAGATTTCCCCGTTGATCCCATTGATCCCCTTGATCCCATTGAATTCCTCTTTGATCCCACTGAATTCCCCATTGATCCCCTTGATCCCCTTGAATTCCCCATTGATCCCATAGATTTCCCCATTGAGCCCATAGATTTCCCCATTGATCCCATGGATTTCCCCATTGGTCCCATAGATTTCCCCATTGATCCCATTGAATTCCCCATTGATCCCATAGATTTCCCCATTGATCCCCTTGATCCCATTGAATTCCCCATTGAACCCATTGATTTCCCAATTGATCCCCTTGATCCCATAGATTTCCCCATTGATCCCATTGATGCCTTTGAATTCTCCATTGATCCCATAGATTTCTCCATTGATCCCATTGAATTCCACATTGATCCCATTGATTTCCCCATTGATCCCATAGATTTCCCCATTGATCCCATAGATTTCCCCATTGATCCCCTTGATCCCATTGAATTCCCCATTGATCCCATAGATTTCCCCATTCATCCCCTTGATCCCATTGAATTCCCCATTGATCCCAAAGATTTCCCCATTGATCCCCTTGATCCCATTGAATTCCCCATTGATCTCATAGATTTCCCCATTGATCCCCTTGATCCCATTGAATTCCCCATGAATCCCATTGATTTCCCAGTTGATCCCCTTGATCCCAATGAATTCCCCATTGATCCCATTGATTTCCCCATTGATCCCCTTGATCCCATTGAATTCCCCATTAATCCCATTGATTTCCCAATTGATCCCCTTGATCCCATTGAATTCCACATTGATCCCATTGATTTCCCCATTGATCCCCTTGATCCCATTGAATTCCCCATTGAGCCCATTGATTTCCCCATTGATCCCCTTGATCCCATTGAATTCCCCATTGATCCCATAGATTTCCCCATTGAACCCCTTGATCCCATTGAATTCCCCATTGATTCCATAGATTTCCCCATTGATCCCCTTGTTCCCATTGAATTCCCCATTGATCCCATTGATGTCCCCATTGTTCCCCTTGATCCCATTGAATTCCCCATTGATCCCATTGATTTCCCCATTGATCCCCTTGATCCCCTTGAATTTGCCATTGTTCCCATTGATTTCCCCATTGATCCCCTTGATCCCATTGACTTCCCCATTGATCCCATAGATTTCCCAATTGATCCCATACATTTTCCAATGGATCCCACAGACTTCCCCATTGATCCCATAGACTTCCGCATTGATCCCAGTCTTCCCCATTGATCCCATAGTTTTCCCCATTGGTCCCACAGATTTCCCCATTGATCCCATAGATTTCCCCATTGATCCCATAGATTTCCCCTTTGATCCCATAGATTTCCCCATTGATCCCATAGATTTCACCATTGATCCCATAGATTTGCCTATTGATCCCATAGATTTCCCCATTGATCCCATAGATTTCCCCATTGATCCCATTGATCCCCTTGATCCCATTGAATTCCTCATTGATCCCACTGAATTCCCTATTGATCCCCTTGATCCCCTTGAATTCCCCATTGATCCCATAGATTTCCCCATTGAGCCCATAGATTTACCCATTGATCCCATGGATTTCCCCATTGATCCCATAGATTTCCCCATTGATCCCATTGATTTCTCCATTGATCCCCTTGATCCCATTGAATTCCCCATTGATCCCATTGATTTCACCATTGATCCCCTTCATCCCAATGAATTCCCCATCAATCCCATAGATTTCCCCATTGATCCCCTTGATCCCATAGATTTCCCCATTGATCCCATTGATCCCATTGAATTCCCCATTGATCCCATAGATTTCCCAATTGATCCCATAGATTTCCCCATTGATCCCATAGATGTCCCCGTTGATCCCATTGAATTCCCCATTGATCCCACAGATTTCCCCATTGATCCCATTGAATTCCCCATTGATCCCATTGATTTCCCCATTGAACCCATGGATTTCCCCATTGATCCCATAGATTTCCCCATTGATCCCCTTGATCCCATGAATTCCCCATTGATCCCATAGATTTCCCCATTTATCCCAATGAATTACCCATTGATCCCATAGATTTCCCCATTGATCCCCTTGATCCCACTGAATTCCCCATTGATCCCATAGACTTATCCATTGATCCCCTTGATCCCATTGAATTCCCCATTGATCCCATAGATTTCCCATTGATCCCTTGATCCCATTGAATTCCCCATTGAACCCATTGATATCCCAATTGATCCCCTTGATCCCATAGATTTCCCCATTGATCCCATAGATTTCCCCATTGATCCCATAGATTTCCCCATTGATCCCATTGATGCCATTGAATTCTGCATTGATCCCATAGATTTCCCCATTGATCCCATTGAATTCCACGTTGATCCCATTGATTTCCCCATTGATCCCATAGATTTCCCCATTGATCCCATACATTTCCCCATTGATCCCCTTGATCCCATTGAATACCCCATTGATCCCATAGATTTCCCCATTCATCCCCTTGATCCCATTGAATTCCCCATTGATCCAAAGATTCCCGATTGATCCCCTTGATCCCATTGAATTCCCCATTGATCCCATAGATTTCCCCATTGATCCCCTTGATCCCATTGAATTCCCCATTGATCCCATAGATTTCCCCATTGATCCCCTTGATCCCATTGAATTCCCCATTAATCCCATTGATTTCCCAATTGATCCCCTTGATCCCATTGAATTCCCCATTGATTCCATAGATTTCCCCATTGATCCCCTTGATCCCATTGAATTCCCCATTAATCCCATTGATTTCCCAATTGATCCCCTTGATCCCATTGAATTCCACATTGATCCCATTGATTTCCCCATTGATCCCCTTGATCCCATTGAATTCCCCATTGAGTCCATTGATTTTCCCATTGATCCCCTTGATCCCATTGAATTCCCCATTAATCCCATAGATTTCCCCAAAGATCCCCTTGATCCCATTGAATTCCCCGTTGATCCCATAGATTTCCCCATTGATCCCCTTGTTCCCATTGAATTCCCCATCGATCCCATTGATGTCCCCATTGTTCCCCTTGATCCCATTGAATTCCCCATTGATCCCATTGATTTTTCCATTGATCCCCTTGATCCCATTGAATTCCCCATTGATCACATTGATTTCCCCATTGATCCCCTTGATCCCATTGAATTCCCCATTGATCCCATAGATTTCCCCATTGATCCCCTTGATCCCATTGAATTCGCCATTGAACCCATTGATTTCCCCATTGATCCCCTTGATCCCATTGACTTCCCCATTGATCCCATAGATTTCCCCATTGATCCCCTTGATCCCATTGAATTCCCCATTGATCCCATAGATTTCCCCATTGATCCCCTTGATCCCATTGAATTCCCCATTGATGCCATTGATTTCACCATTGATCCCCTTGATCCCATTGAATACCCCATTGATCCCATAGATTTCCCCATTGATCCCATTGAATTCCCCATTGATCCCATTGATTTCCCCATTGATCCCATAGATTTCCCCATTGATCCCATAGATTTCCCCATTGATCCCCTTGATCCCATTGAATTCCCCATTGATCCCATTGATTTCCCAATTGATCCCCTTGATCCCATTGAATTCCCCATTGATCCCATTGAATTCCCATTGATCCCCTTGATCCCATTGAATTCCCCATTGATCCCATTGATTTCCCCATTGATCCCCTTGATCCCATTGAATTCCCCATTTGTCCCAGATTTCCCCATTGATCCCCTTGATCCCATTGAATTCCCTATTGATCCCATAGATTTCCCCATTGATCCCCTTGATTCCATTGAATTCCCCATTGATCCCATAGATTTCTGCATTGATCCCCTTGATCCCATTGAATTCCCCATTGATCCATTGATTTCCCCATTGATCCCCTTGATCCGATTGAATTTCCCATTGATCCCCTTGATCCCATTGAATTCCCCATTGATCCCATAGATTTCCCCATTGATCCCATTGAATTCCCCATTGATCCCATTGATTTCCCCATTGATCCCGTTGATCCCATTGAATTCCCCATTGATCCCATAGATTTCCCCATTGATCCCCTTGATCCCATTTAATTCCCCATTGATCCCACTGATTTCCCCATTGATCCCCTTGATCCATTGAATTCCCCATTGATCCCATTGATTTCCCCATTGATCCCCTTGATCCCATTGAATTCCCCATTGATCCCATAGATTTCCCCATTGATCCCCTTGATCCCATTGAATTCCCCATTGATCCCATAGATTTCCCCATTGATCCCCTTGATCCCATTGAATTCCCCATTGATTTCCCCATTGATCACCTTGATCCCATTGAATTCCCCATTGATCCCATTGATTTCCCCATTGATCCCATAGATTTCTCCATCGATCCATAGATTTCCCCATTGATCCCACAGATTTCCCCATTGATCCCATTGATTTCCCCATTGATCCCATAGACTTCCCCATTGATCCCACAGATTTCCCCCTTGATCCCATTGAATTCCACATTGATCCCATTGATTTCCCCATTGATCCCCTTGATCCCATTGAATTCCCCATTGAGCCCATTGATTTCCCCATTGATCCCCTTGATCCCATTGAATTCCCCATTGATCCCATAGATTTCCCCATTGATCCCCTTGATCCCATTGAATTCCCCATTGATCCCATAGATTTCCCCATTGATCCCCTTGTTCCCATTGAATTCCCCATTGATCCCATTGATTTCCCCATTGTTCCCCTTGATCCCATTGAATTCCCCATTGATCCCATTGATTTCTCCATTGATCCCCTTGATCCCATTGAATTCCCCATTGATCACATTGATTTCCCCATTGATCCCCTTGATCCCATTGAATTCCCCATTGATCCGATAGATTTCCCCATTGATCCCCTTGATCCCATTGAATTCCCCATTGATCCCATAGATTTCCCCATTGATCCCCTTGTTCCCATTGAATTCCCCATTGATCCCATTGATTTCCCCATTGTTCCCCTTGATCCCATTGAATTCCCCATTGATCCCATTGATTTCTCCATTGATCCCCTTGATCCCATTGAATTCCCCATTGATCACATTGATTTCCCCATTGATCCCCTTGATCCCATTGAATTCCCCATTGATCCCATAGATTTCCCCATTGATCCCCTTGATCCCATTGAATTCCCCAATGATCCCATAGATTTCCCCATTGATCCCCTTGATCCCATTGAATTCCCCATTGATCCCATAGATTTCCCCATTGATCCCCTTGATCCCATTGAATTCCCCATTGATCCCATTGATTTCCCAATTGATCCCCTTGATCCGATTGAATTCCCCATTGATTTCCCCATTGATCCCCTTGATCCCTTTGAATTCCCCATTGATCCCATTGATTTACCCATTGATCCCCTTGATCCCATTGAATACCCCATTGATCCCATAGATTTCCCCATTGACCCCATTGAATTCCCCATTGAGCCCATTGATTTCCCCATTGATCCCATTGAATTCCCAATTGATCCCCTTGATTCGATTGAATTGCCCATTGATCCATTGATTTCCCATTGATCCCCTTGATCCATTGAATTCCCCATTGATCCATTGATTTCCCAATTGATCCCCTTGATCCGATTGAATTCCCCATTGATTTCCCCATTGATCCCCTTGATCCCTTTGAATTCCCATTGATCCCATTGATTTACCCATTGATCCCCTTGATCCCATTGAATACCCCATTGATCCCATAGATTTCCCCATTGACCCCATTGAATTCCCCATTGAGCCCATTGATTTCCCCATTGATCCCATTGAATTCCCAATTGATCCCCTTGATTCGATTGAATTGCCCATTGATCCCATTGATTTCCCCATTGATCCCCTTGATCCCCTTGAATTCGCCATTGATCCCATTGATTTCCCCATTGATCCCCTTGATCCCATTGACTTCCCCATTGATCCCATAGATTTCCCCATTGATCCCATACATTTCCCTATGGATCCCACAGACTTCCCCATTGATCCCATAGACTTCCGCATTGATCCCAGTCTTCCCCATTGATCCCATAGATTTCCCCATTGATCCCACAGATTTCCCCATTGATCCCATAGTTTTCCCCATTGATCCCATAGATTTCCCCTTTGATCCCATAGATTTCCCCATTGATCCCATAGATTTCACCATTGATCCCATAGATTTCCCTATTGATCCCATAGATTTCCCCATTGATCCCATAGATTTCCCCATTGATCCCATTGACCCCCTTGATCCCATTGAATTCCTCATTGATCCCACTGAATTCCCCATTGATCCCCTTGATCCCCTTGAATTCCCCATTGATCCCATAGATTTCCCCATTGAGCCCATAGATTTCCCCATTGATCCCATGGATTTCCCCATTGATCCCATAGATTTCCCCATTGATCCCATTGAATTCCTCATTGATCCCATAGATTTCCCCATTGATCCCCTTGATCCCATTGAATTCCCCATTGATCCCATAGACTTCCACATTGATCCCCTTGATCAAATTGAATTCCCCATTGATCCCATAGATTTCCCCATTGATCCCCTTGATCCCATTGAATTCCCCATTGAACCCATTGATTTCCCAATTGATCCCCTTGATCCCATAGATTTCCCCATTGATCCCATAGATTTCCCCATTGATCCCTTAGATTTCCCCATTGATCCCATTGATGCCATTGAATTCTCCATTGATCCCATAGATTTCCCCATTGATCCCATTGAATTCCACCTTGATCCCATTGATTTCCCCATTGATCCCATCGATTTCCTCATTGATCCCATAGATTTCCCCATTGATCCCCTTGATCCCATTGAATTCCCCATTGATCCCATAGATTTCCCCATTCATCCCGTCGATCCCATTTAAGACCCCATTGATCCCAAAGATTTCCCCATTGATCCCGTTGATCCCATTGAATTCCCCATTGATCCCATAGATTTCCCCATTGATCCCCTTGATCCCATTGAATTCCCCATTGATCCCATAGATTTCCCCATTGATCCCCTTGATCCCATTGAATTCCCCATTAATACCATTGATTTCCCAATTGATCCCCTTGATCCCATTGAATTCCCCATTGATCCCATAGATTTCCCCATTGATCCCCTTGATCCCATTGAATTCCCCATTAATCCCATTGATTTCCCAATTGATCCCCTTGATCCCATTGAATTCCACATTGATCCCATTGATTTCCCCATTGATCCCCTTGGTCCCATTGAATTCCCCATTGAGCCCATTGAATTCCCCATTGATCCCCTTGATCCCATTGAATTCCCCATTGATCCCATAGATTTCCCCATTGATCCCCTTGATCCCATTGAATTCCCCATTGATCCCATAGATTTCCCCATTGATCCCCTTGTTCCCATTGAATTCCCCATTGATCCCATTGATGTCCCCATTGTTCCCCTTGATCCCATTGAATTCCCCATTGATCCCATTGATTTCTCAATTGATCCCCTTGATCCCATTGAATTCCCCATTGATCACATTGATTTCCCCATTGATCCCCTTGATCCCATTGAATTCCCCATTGATCCCATAGATTTCCCCATTGATCCCCTTGATCCCATTGAATTCCCCATTGATCCCATAGATTTCCACATTGATCCCCTTGATCCGATTGAATTGCCCATTGATCCCATTGATTTCCCCATTGATCCCCTTGATCCCATTGAATTCGCCATTGATCTCATTGATTTCCCCATTGATCCCCCTGATCCGATTGACTTCACCATTGATCCCATAGATTTCCCCATTGATCCCATACATTTCCCCATGGATCCCACAGACTTCCCCATTGATCCCATAGACTTCCACATTGATCCCTGTCTTCCCCATTGATCGCATAGATTTCCCCATTGATCCCACAGATTTCCCCATTGATCCCATAGATTTCCCCATTGATCCCATAGATTTCCCCTTTGATCCCATAGATTTCCCCATTGATCACAAAAATTTCACCATTGATCCCATAGATTTCCCTATTGATCCCATAGATTTCCCCATTGATCCCATAGATTTCCCCATTGATCCCATTGATCCCCTTGATCCCATTGAATTCCTCATTGATGCCACTGAATTCCCCATTGATCCCCTTGATCCCCTTGAATTCCCCATTGATCCCATAGATTTCCCCATTGAGCCCATAGATTTCCCCATTGATCACATGGATTTCCCCATTGATCCCATAGATTTCCCCATTGATCCCATTGATATCTCCATTGATCCCCTTGATCCCATTGAATTCCCCATTGATCCCATTGATTTCACCATTGATCCCCTTCATCCCATTGAATTCCCCATCAATCCCATAGATTTCCCCATTGATCCCCTTGATCCCATAGATTTCCCCAATGATCCCATTGATCCCATTGAATTCCCCATTGATCCCATAGATTTCCCAATTGATCCCATAGATTTCCCCATTGATCCCATAGATGTCCCCGTTGACCCCATTGAATTCCCCATTGATCCCATGGATTTCCCCATTGATCCCATTGAATTCCCCATTGATCCCATTGATTTCCCCATTGAACCCATGGATTTCCCCATTGATCCCATAGATTTCCCCATTGATCCCCTTGATCCCATTGAATTCCCCATTGATCCCATAGATTTCCCCATTGATCCCATTGAATTCCCCATTGATCCCATAGATTTCCCCATTGATCCCCTTGATCCCACTGAATTCCCCATTGATCCCATAGACTTATCCATTGATCCCCTTGATCCCATTGAATTCCCCATTGATCCCATAGATTTCCCCATTGATCCCCTTGATCCCATTGAATTCCCCATTGAACCCATTGATATCCCAATTGATCCCCTTGATCCCATAGATTTCCCCATTGATCCCATAGATTTCCCCATTAATCCCATAGATTTCCCCATTGATCCCATTGATGCCATTGAATTCTCCATTGATCCCATAAATTTCCCCATTGATCCCATTGAATTCCACGTTGATCCCATTGATTTCCCCATTGATCCCATAGATTTCCCCATTGATCCCATACATTTCCCCATTGATCCCCTTGATCCCATTGAATTCCCCATTGATCCCATAGATTTCCCCATTCATCCCCTTGATCCCATTGAATTCCCCATTGATCCCATAGATTTCCCCATTGATCCCCTTGATCCCATTGAATTCCCCATTGATCCCATAGATTTCCCCATTGATCCCCTTGATCCCATTGAATTCCCCATTAATCCCATTGATTTCCCAATTGATCCCCTTGATCCCATTGAATTCCCCATTGATCCCATAGATTTCCCCATTGATCCCCTTGATCCCATTGAATTCCCCATTAATCCCATTGATTTCCCAATTGATCCCCTTGATCCCATTGAATTCCACATTGATGCCCTTGATCCCATTGAATTCCCCATTGAGCCGATTGATTTCCCCATTGATCCCCTTGATCCCATTGAATTCCCCATTGATCCCATCGATTTCCCCATTGATCCCCTTGATCCCATTGAATTCCCCATTGATCCCATAGATTTCCCCATTGATCCCCTTGTTCCCATTGAATTCCCCATTGATCCCATTGCTGTCCCCATTGATCCCCTTGATCCCATTGAATTCCCCATTGATCCCATTGATTTCCCAATTGATCCCCTTGATCCGATTGAATTGCCCATTGATCCCATTGATTTCCCCATTGATCCCCTTGATCCCATTGAATTCGCCATTGAACCCATTGATTTCCCCATTGATCCCCTTGATCCCATTGACTTCCCCATTGATCCCATAGATTTCCCCATTGATCCCCTTGATCCCATTGAATTCCCCATTGATCCCATAGATTTCACCATTGATCCCCTTGATCCCATTGAATTCCCCATTGATGCCATTGATTTCCCCATTGATCCCCTTGATCCCATTGAATACCCCATTGATCCCATAGATTTCCCCATTGATCCCATTGAATTCCCCATTGATCCCATTGATTTCCCCATTGATCCCATAGATTTCCCCATTGATCCCATAGATTTCCCCATTGATCCCCTTGATCCCATTGAATTCCCCATTGATCCCATTGATTTCCAAATTGATCCCCTTGATCCCATTGAATTCCCCATTGATCCCATTGATTTCCCCATTGATCCCCTTGATCCCATTGAATTCCCTATTGATCCCATAGATTTCCCCATTCATCCCCTTGATCCCATTGAATTCCCCATTGTTCCCAAAGATTCCCGATTGATCCCCTTGATCCCATTGAATTCCCCATTGATCCCATAGATTTCCCCATTGATCCCCTTGATCCCATTGAATTCCCCATTGATCCCATAGATTTCCCCATTGATCCCCTTGATCCCATTGAATTCCCCATTAATCCCATTGATTCCCCAATTGATCCCCTTGATCCCATTGAATTCCCCATTGATCCCATAGATTTCCCCATTGATCCCCTTGATCCCATTGAATTCCCCATTAATCCCATTGATTTCCCAATTGATCCCCTTGATCCCATTGAATTCCACATTGATCCCATTGATTTCCCCATTGATCCCCTTGATCCCATTGAATTCCCCATTGAGCCCATTGATTTCCCCATTGATCCCCTTGATCCCATTGAATTCCCCATTGATCCCATAGATTTCCCCATTGATCCCCTTGATCCCATTGAATTCCCCATTGATCCCATAGATTTCCCCATTGATCCCCTTGTTCCCATTGAATTCCCCATTGATCCCATTGATGTCCCCATTGTTCCCCTTGATCCCATTGAATTCCCCATTGATCCCATTGATTTTTCCATTGATCCCCTTGATCCCATTGAATTCCCCATTGATCACATTGATTTCCCCATTGATCCCCTTGATCCCATTGAATTCCCCATTGATCCCATAGATTTCCCCATTGATCCCCTTGATCCCATTGAATTCCCCATTGATCCCATAGATTTCCCCATTGATCCCCTTGATCCCATTGCATTCCCCATTGATCCCATAGATTTCCCCATTGATCCCCTTGATCCCATTGAATTCCCCATTGATCCCATTGATTTCCCAATTGATCCCCTTGATCCGATTGAATTGCCCATTGATCCCATTGATTTCCCCATTGATCCCCTTGATCCCATTGTATTCGCCATTGATCTCATTGATTTCCCCATTGATCCCCCTGATCCGATTGACTTCACCATTGATCCCATAGATTTCCCCATTGATCCCATACATTTCCCCATGGATTCCACAGACTTCCCCATTGATCCCATAGACTTCCGCATTGATCCCTGTCTTCCCCATTGATCGCATAGATTTCCCCATTGATCCCACAGATTTCCCCATTGATCCCATAGATTTCCCCATTGATCCCATAGATTTCCCCATTGATCCCATAGATTTCTCCATTGATCCCATTGATCCCCTTGATCCCATTGAATTCCTCATTGATCCCACTGAATTCCCCATTGATACCCTTGAATTCCCCATTGATCCCATAGATTTCCCCATTGAGCCCATAGATTTCCCCATTGATCACATGGATTTCCCCATTGATCCCATAGATTTCCCCATTGATCCCATTGATATCTCCATTGATCCCCTTGATCCCATTGAATTCCCCATTGATCCCATTGATTTCACCATTGATCCCCTTCATCCCATTGAATTCCCCATCAATCCCATAGATTTCCCCATTGATCCCCTTGATCCCATAGATTTCCCCATTGATCCCATTGATCCCATTGAATTCCCCATTGATCCCATAGATTTTCCAATTGATCCCATAGATTTCCCCATTGATCCCATAGATGTCCCCGTTGATCCCATTGAATTCCCCATTGATCCCATGGATTTCCCCATTGATCCCATTGAATTCCCCATTGATCCCATTGATTTCCCCATTGAACCCATGGATTTCCCCATTGATCCCATAGATTTCCCCATTGATCCCCTTGATCCCATTGAATTCCCCATTGATCCCATAGATTTCCCCATTGATCCCATTGAATTCCCCATTGATCCCCTTGATCCCACTGAATTCCCCATTGATCCCATAGACTTATCCATTGATCCCCTTGATCCCATTGAATTCCCCATTGATCCCATAGATTTCCCCATTGATCCCCTTGATCCCATTGAATTCCCCATTGAACCCATTGATATCCCAATTGAACCGCTTGATCCCATAGATTTCCCCATTGATCCCATAGATTTCCCCATTAATCCCATAGATTTCCCCATTGATCCCATTGATGCCATTGAATTCTCCATTGATCCCATAAATTTCCCCATTGATCCCATTGAATTCCACGTTGATCCCATTGATTTCCCCATTGATCCCATAGATTTCCCCATTGATCCCATACATTTCCCCATTGATCCCCTTGATCCCATTGAATTCCCCATTGATCCCATAGATTTCCCCATTCATCCCCTTGATCCCATTGAATTCCCCATTGATCACAAAGATTCCCGATTGATCCCCTTGATCCCATTGAATTCCCCATTGATCCCATAGATTTCCCCATTGATCCCCTTGATCCCATTGAATTCCCCATTGATCCCATAGATTTCCCCATTGATCCCCTTGATCCCATTGAATTCCCCATTAATCCCATTGATTTCCCAATTGATCCCCTTGATCCCATTGAATTCCCCATTGATCCCATAGATTTCCCCATTGATCCCCTTGATCCCATTGACTTCCCCATTAATCCCATTGATTTCCCAATTGATCCCCTTGATCCCATTGAATTCCACATTGATCCCATTGATTTCCCCATTGATCCCCTTGATCCCATTGAATTCCCCATTGAGCCGATTGATTTCCCCATTGATCCCCGTGATCCCATTGAATTCCCCATTGATCCCATAGATTTCCCCATTGATCCCCTTGATCCCATTGAATTCCCCATTGATCCCATAGATTTCCCCATTGATCCCCTTGTTCCCATTGAATTCCCCATTTATCCCATTGATGTCCCCATTGTTCCCCTTGATCCCATTGAATTCCCCATTGATCCCATTGATTTTTCCATTGATCCCCTTGATCCCATTGAATTCCCCATTGATCACATTGATTTCCGCATTGATCCCCTTGATCCCATTGAATTCCCCATTGATCCCATAGATCTGCCCATTGATCCCCTTGATCCCATTGAATTCCCCATTGATCCCATAGATTTCCCCATTGATCCCCTTGATCCCATTGAATTCCCCATTGATCCCATAGATTTCCCCATTGATCCCCTTGATCCCATTGAATTCCCCATTGATCCCATTCATTTCCCAATTGATCCCCTTGATCCGATTGAATTGCCCATTGATCCCATTGATTTCCCCATTGATCCCCTTGATCCCATTGAATTCGCCATTGAACCCATTGATTTCCCCATTGATCCCCTTGATCCCATTGACTTCCCCATTGATCCCATAGATTTCCCCATTGATCCCCTTGATCCCATTGAATTCCCCATTGATCCCATAGATTTCCCCATTGATCCCCTTGATCCCATTGAATTCCCCATTGATGCCATTGATTTCCCCATTGATCCCCTTGATCCCATTGAATACCCCATTGATCCCATAGATTTCCCCATTGATCCCATTGAATTCCCCATTGATCCCATTGATTTCCCCATTGATCCCATAGATTTCCCCATTGATCCCATGGATTTCCCCATTGATCCCCTTGATCCCATTGAATTCCCCATTGATCCCATTGATTTCCCAATTGATCCCCTTGATACCATTGAATTCCCCATTGATCCCATTGATTTCCCCATTGATCCCCTTGATCCCATTGAATTCCCTATTGATCCCATAGATTTCCCCATTCATCCCCTTGATCCCATTGAATTCCCCATTGATCCCAAAGATTCCCGATTGATCCCCTTGATCCCATTGAATTCCCCATTGATCCCATAGATTTCCCCATTGATCCCCTTGATCCCATTGAATTCCCCATTGATCCCATAGATTTCCCCATTGATCCCCTTGATCCCATTGAATTCCCCATTAATCCCATTGATTCCCCAATTGATCCCCTTGATCCCATTGAATTCCCCATTGATCCCATAGATTTCCCCATTGATCCCCTTGATCCCATTGAATTCCCCATTAATCCCATTGATTTCCCAATTGATCCCCTTGATCCCATTGAATTCCACATTGATCCCATTGATTTTCCCATTGATCCCCTTGATCCCATTGAATTCCCCATTGAGCCCATTGATTTCCCCATTGATCCCCTTGATCCCATTGAATTCCCCATTGATCCCATAGATTTCCCCATTGATCCCCTTGATCCCATTGAATTCCCCATTGATCCCATAGATTTCCCCATTGAACCCCTTGATCCCATTGAATTCCCCATTGATCCCATAGATTTCCCCATTGATCCCATTGAATTCCCCATTGATCCCATAGATTTCCCCATTGATCCCCTTGATCCCACTGAATTCCCCATTGATCCCATAGACTTATCCATTGATCCCCTTGATCCCATTGAATTCCCCATTGATCCCATAGATTTCCCCATTAATCCCATAGATTTCCCCATTGATCCCATTGATGCCATTGAATTCTCCATTGATCCCATAAATTTCCCCATTGATCCCATTGAATTCCACGTTGATCCCATTGATTTCCCCATTGATCCCATAGATTTCCCCATTGATCCCATACATTTCCCCATTGATCCCCTTGATCCCATTGAATTCCCCATTGATCCCATAGATTTCCCCATTCATCCCCTTGATCCCCTTGAATTCCCCATTGATCCCATAGATTTCCCCATTGATCCCCTTGATCCCATTGAATTCCCCATTGATCCCATAGATTTCCCCATTGATCCCCTTGATCCCATTGAATTCCCCATTAATCCCATTGATTTCCCAATTGATCCCCTTGATCCCATTGAATTCCCCATTGATCCCATAGATTTCCCCATTGATCCCCTTGATCCCATTGAATTCCCCATTAATCCCATTGATTTCCCAATTGATCCCCTTGATCCCATTGAATTCCACATTGATCCCCTTGATCCCATTGAATTCCCCATTGAGCCGATTGATTTCCCCATTGATCCCCTTGATCCCATTGAATTCCCCATTGATCCCATCGATTTCCCCATTGATCCCCTTGATCCCATTGAATTCCCCATTGATCCCATAGATTTCCCCATTGATCCCCTTGTTCCCATTGAATTCCCCATTGATCCCATTGATGTCCCCATTGATCCCCTTGATCCCATTGAATTCCCCATTGATCCCATTGATTTCCCAATTGATCCCCTTGATCCGATTGAATTGCCCATTGATCCCATTGATTTCCCCATTGATCCCCTTGATCCCATTGAATTCGCCATTGAACCCATTGATTTCCCCATTGATCCCCTTGATCCCATTGACTTCCCCATTGATCCCATAGATTTCCCCATTGATCCCCTTGATCCCATTGAATTCCCCATTGATCCCATAGATTTCCCCATTGATCCCCTTGATCCCATTGAATTCCCCATTGATGCCATTGATTTCCCCATTGATCCCCTTGATCCCATTGAATACCCCATTGATCCCATAGATTTCCCCATTGATCCCATTGAATTCCCCATTGATCCCATTGATTTCCCCATTGATCCCATAGATTTCCCCATTGATCCCATAGATTTCCCCATTGATCCCCTTGATCCCATTGAATTCCCCATTGATCCCATTGATTTCCCAATTGATCCCCTTGATCCTATTGAATTCCCCATTGATCCCATTGATTTCCCCATTGATCCCCTTGATCCCATTGAATTCCCTATTGATCCCATAGATTTCCCCATTCATCCCCTTGATCCCATTGAATTCCCCATTGTTCCCAAAGATTCCCGATTGATCCCCTTGATCCCATTGAATTCCCCATTGATCCCATAGATTTCCCCATTGATCCCCTTGATCCCATTGAATTCCCCATTGATCCCATAGATTTCCCCATTGATCCCCTTGATCCCATTGAATTCCCCATTAATCCCATTGATTCCCCAATTGATCCCCTTGATCCCATTGAATTCCCCATTGATCCCATAGATTTCCCCATTGATCCCCTTGATCCCATTGAATTCCCCATTAATCCCATTGATTTCCCAATTGATCCCCTTGATCCCATTGAATTCCACATTGATCCCATTGATTTCCCCATTGATCCCCTTGATCCCATTGAATTCCCCATTGAGCCCATTGATTTCCCCATTGATTCCCTTGATCCCATTGAATTCCCCATTGATCCCATAGATTTCCCCATTGATCCCCTTGTTCCCATTGAATTCCCCATTGATCACATAGATTTCCCCATTGATCCCCTTGTTCCCATTGAATTCCCCATTGATCCCATTGATGTCCCCATTGTTCCCCTTGATCCCATTGAATTCCCCATTGATCCCATTGATTTTCCATTGATCCCCTTGATCCCATTGAATTCCCCATTGATCACATTGATTTCCCCATTGATCCCCTTGATCCCATTGAATTCCCCATTGATCCCATAGATTTCCCCATTGATCCCCTTGATCCCATTGAATTCCCCATTGATCCCATAGATTTCCCCATTGATCCCCTTGATCCCATTGAATTCCCCATTGATCCCATAGATTTCCCCATTGATCCCCTTGATCCCATTGAATTCCCCATTGATCCCATTGATTTCCCAATTGATCCCCTTGATCCGATTGAATTGCCCATTGATCCCATTGATTTCCCCATTGATCCCCTTGATCCCATTGAATTCGCCATTGATCTCATTGATTTCCCCATTGATCCCCCTGATCCGATTGACTTCACCATTGATCCCATAGATTTCCCCATTGATCCCATACATTTCCCCATGGATCCCACAGACTTCCCCATTGATCCCATAGACTTCCGCATTGATCCCTGTCTTCCCCATTGATCGCATAGATTTCCCCATTGATCCCACAGATTTCCCCATTGATCCCATAGATTTCCCCATTGATCCCATAGATTTCCCCTTTGATCCCATAGATTTCCCCATTGATCACAAAAATTTCACCATTGATCCCATAGATTTCCCTATTGATCCCATAGATTTCCCCATTGATCCCATAGATTTCCCCATTGATCCCATTGATCCCCTTGATCCCATTGAATTCCTCATTGATCCCACTGAATTCCCCATTGATCCCCTTGATCCCCTTGAATTCCCCATTGATCCCATAGATTTCCCCATTGAGCCCATAGATTTCCCCATTGATCACATGGATTTCCCCATTGATTCCATAGATTTCCCCATTGATCCCATTGATATCTCCATTGATCCCCTTGATCCCATTGAATTCCCCATTGATCCCATTGATTTCACCATTGATCCCCTTCATCCCATTGAATTCCCCATCAATCCCATAGATTTCCCCATTGATCCCCTTGATCCCATAGATTTCCCCATTGATCCCATTGATCCCATTGAATTCCCCATTGATCCCATAGATTTCCCAATTGATCCCATAGATTTCCCCATTGATCCCATAGATGTCCCCGTTGATCCCATTGAATTCCCCATTGATCCCATGGATTTCCCCATTGATCCCATTGAATTCCCCATTGATCCCATTGATTTCCCCATTGAACCCATGGATTTCCCCATTGATCCCATAGATTTCCCCATTGATCCCCTTGATCCCATTGAATTCCCCATTGATCCCATAGATTTCCCATTGATCCCATTGAATTCCCCATTGATCCCCTTGATCCCACTGAATTCCCCATTGATCCCATAGACTTATCCATTGATCCCCTTGATCCCATTGAATTCCCCATTGATCCCATAGATTTCCCCATTGATCCCCTTGATCCCATTGAATTCCCCATTGAACCCATTGATATCCCAATTGAACCGCTTGATCCCATAGATTTCCCCATTGATCCCATAGATTTCCCCATTAATCCCATAGATTTCCCCATTGATCCCATTGATGCCATTGAATTCTCCATTGATCCCATAAATTTCCCCATTGATCCCATTGAATTCCACGTTGATCCCATTGATTTCCCCATTGATCCCATAGATTTCCCCATTGATCCCATACATTTCCCCATTGATCCCCTTGATCCCATTGAATTCCCCATTGATCCCATAGATTTCCCCATTCATCCCCTTGATCCCATTGAATTCCCCATTGATCCCAAAGATTCCCGATTGATCCCCTTGATCCCATTGAATTCCCCATTGATCCCATAGATTTCCCCATTGATCCCCTTGATCCCATTGAATTCCCCATTGATCCCATAGATTTCCCCATTGATCCCCTTGATCCCATTGAATTCCCCATTAATCCCATTGATTTCCCAATTGATCCCCTTGATCCCATTGAATTCCCCATTGATCCCATAGATTTCCCCATTGATCCCCTTGATCCCATTGAATTCCCCATTAATCCCATTGATTTCCCAATTGATCCCCTTGATCCCATTGAATTCCACATTGATCCCATTGATTTCCCCATTGATCCCCTTGATCCCATTGAATTCCCCATTGAGCCGATTGATTTCCCCATTGATCCCCTTGATCCCATTGAATTCCCCATTGATCCCATAGATTTCCCCATTGATCCCCTTGATCCCATTGAATTCCCCATTGATCCCATAGATTTCCCCATTGATCCTCTTGTTCCCATTGAATTCCCCATTGATCCCATTGATGTCCCCATTGTTCCCCTTGATCCCATTGAATTCCCCATTGATCCCATTGATTTTTCCATTGATCCCCTTGATCCCATTGAATTCCCCATTGATCACATTGATTTCCCCATTGATCCCCTTGATCCCATTGAATTCCCCATTGATCCCATAGATCTGCCCATTGATCCCCTTGATCCCATTGAATTCCCCATTGATCCCATAGATTTCCCCATTGATCCCCTTGATCCCATTGAATTCCCCATTGATCCCATTGATTTCCCAATTGATCCCCTTGATCCGATTGAATTGCCCATTGATCCCATTGATTTCCCCATTGATCCCCTTGATCCCATTGAATTCGCCATTGAACCCATTGATTTCCCCATTGATCCCCTTGATCCCATTGACTTCCCCATTGATCCCATAGATTTCCCCATTGATCCCCTTGATCCCATTGAATTCCCCATTGATCCCATAGATTTCCCCATTGATCCCATTGATCCCATAGATTTCCCAATTGATCCCATAGGTTTCCCCATTGATCCCCTTGATCCCATTGAATACCCCATTGATCCCATAGATTTCCCCATTGATCCCATTGAATTCCCCATTAATCCCATTGATTTCCCCATTGATCCCATAGATTTCCCCATTGATCCCATAGATTTCCCCATTGATCCCCTTGATCCCATTGAATTCCCCATTGATCCCATTGATTTCCCAATTGATCCCCTGGATCCCATTGAATTCCCCATTGATCCCATTGATTTCCCCATTGATCCCCTTGATCCCATTGAATTCCCTATTGATCCCATAGATTTCCCCATTCATCCCCTTGATCCCATTGAATTCCCATTGATCCCAAAGATTCCCGATTGATCCCCTTGATCCCATTGAATTCCCCATTGATCCCATAGATTTCCCCATTGATCCCCTTGATCCCATTGAATTCCCCATTGATCCCATAGATTTCCCCATTGATCCCCTTGATCCCATTGAATTCCCCATTAATCCCATTGATTCCCCAATTGATCCCCTTGATCCCATTGAATTCCCCATTGATCCCATAGATTTCCCCATTGATCCCCTTGATCCCATTGAATTCCCCATTAATCCCATTGATTTCCCAATTGATCCCCTTGATCCCATTGAATTCCACATTGATCCCATTGATTTTCCCATTGATCCACTTGATCCCATTGAATTCCCCATTGAGCCCATTGATTTCCCCATTGATCCCCTTGATCCCATTGAATTCCCCATTGATCCCATAGATTTCCCCATTGATCCCCTTGATCCCATTGAATTCCCCATTGATCCCATAGATTTCCCCATTGATCCCCTTGATCCCATTGAATTCCCCATTAATCCCATTGATTTCCCAATTGATCCCCTTGATCCATTGAATTCCCCATTGATCCCATAGATTTCCCCATTGATCCCCTTGATCCCATTGAATTCCCCATTAATCCCATTGATTTCCCAATTGATCCCCTTGATCCCATTGAATTCCACATTGATCCCATTGATTTCCCATTGATCCCCTTGATCCCATTGAATTCCCCATTGAGCCGATTGATTTCCCCATTGATCCCCTTGATCCCATTGAATTCCCCATTGATCCCATAGATTTCCCCATTGATCCCCTTGTTCCCATTGAATTCTCCATTGATCCCATTGATGTCCCCATTGTTCCCCTTGATCCCATTGAATTCCCATTGATCCATTGATTTTTCCATTGATCCCCTTGATCCCATTGAATTCCCCATTGATCACATTGATTTCCCCATTGATCCCCTTGATCCCATTGAATTCCCCATTGATCCCATAGATTTCCCCATTGATCCCCTTGATCCCATTGAATTCCCCATTGATCCCATAGATTTCCCCATTGATCCCCTTGATCCCATTGAATTCCCCATTGATCCCATAGATTTCCCCATTGATCCCCTTGATCCCATTGAATTCCCCATTGATCCCATTGATTTCCCAATTGATCCCCTTGATCCGATTGAATTGCCCATTGATCCATTGAT